>NC_077235.1:7641377-7941377 GCF_027887165.1 Monodelphis domestica
AAAATGTATCAAAACAAATCCTGATGGGATGGGAAAATCCAAGAAAAAGTCATAGTGAGTCACTTTTCCAGCTCAAGTTGGCATAAAGAAGTTGAGTGGTCTGTGGATACTGAGGACGGTGTCTGGTCAGGAACTAACTGATCATTTTAGTGTTCAGGGACTTCACCCAAGGGTCATATAAAGCCCCAAATCTATATAGGATATCACAACCTTATGAAAAGTATAGGAACAAGCACCACCAGGTAGTTTTATTGTTCACTACACAGTTCTGGGTCACAAATCTTGGGCGATTTAGGAAGGGACTTGTATCCACGGGTAAGATTCTAGATTACAGAGAAGTCAGAGGTCCGTGACTGTACTAAATTCAGAAGCAAGCAGTAGCTCTGTGATTTGTTCTCCAGGAGTAGATCCCCCATTCTAGCTTCCAGCCTAATCTGAAGCTTGCAAAGAAATAACTAGGACAGGAATCTGATACCAAAGGGAAATCTACAATATGTCCCCATGAACCTCTCTAAGTGAAAGACTGGGGCTAATTCCAGCAGCAGTGTCCTGATGCTCAGACTGAAAGCCAGGTCAGGAACTTGTGGAGTTCAGACCATGGGAAAAGTGATCAGAATTTGTTTTGGATTAGACTACTTTGGGAGCATTGATATCTTGCATAGTCCAAGTGTGAGCTATCTCTGAGAGCCTAAAATAAACAGCATTCAAATCCCCAAGAAAGTAGCAATAGCAATCCAGACTTTCATTCTATGAGTACATAGTCTGGCTCAAACATAAGACCCAGTTTAGTAAATGAGGCTTAAAAATGAGTAAACAAAAAAGAATCCCACCATCAAAAGCTATCATGTCAACTAGACAACTTAAGAATTAAACCTAGAAGAGAATACTTCAAAACATCTACAAGCAAAGCCTGAAAGAAAAAAGTAGCTTGGTCACATACTTAACTAGCATACCTAGAAGAGATGAAATAATAGTTCCAAAAGAAATCAAAATATCTTTATAAATGAAATGAGAGTTTTAGAGGAAAAAGTGAAAAAGAAATGAGAACCATGGAAGAAAAGAGAAATAATAGCTTGACACAAGAGGTAGAGAACCTTGCCCAAGCAACAGACTCCCTGAAAACTAAAATAGATCAAATAGAAATAAAGGGTTCTATGAAATAAGATATAATGAAACAAAGTCAAAAGACAGAAAAAAGTAGAAGAAAATGTGAAGCAGCTCAAAGTAAAATTAATTGACCTGGAAAATAGATCAAGGAGAAAAAAAATTAAGAATCACTGGTCTGCCTGAAATCTATGATGAAAAATGAGCTTAGACATTATACCTAAAGAAATCTTAAAAGAAAATTGCCCAGATTTATGTGAACCAAAGGGAAAAGTAGAAATATAAAGAACCTATTGGTTACCTTCTGAAAGAAACCCTGATGTGAAAACCTTGGGAACATCTTAGTCAAAATCCAGAGTTTCCAGGTCAAAGAGAAAAATACACAAGTAATTGGAATGAATTCCAATTCTGAGAAGCTACAGTTACAATAACACACAATTTAGAAGTCACTATTAAAAAAGGAGTTCAGAGTTTGGAAAACAATATTCCAGGAGGCAAAGAAAAAGATATAGGCTTACAGCCAAGAATAACTTTCCCCCCAAAACCAAATATAATCCTAAAGGAGAAGAAAATGGATCTTTAATGCAACACACAACTACCAAGCATTTCCAATAAAAGCACCAGAGCTGGATGGAAACTTTGAAGTTCAAACAAAGGAGTTAAGAGAAACCTAAATAGGGAGATGCAAAAGAACAATGATAAAGGCCTAAACAAGGATAAATTGCTTATATTTTAATATGGGGAAATGATATACATCCCCTCTGAACCTATCATCAGGGATCATACAAACAGTCTCATTACATAGAAGGCTTCAGAGTGGCTTTGTAATGTATTTGAAGATCTTAAAAGAAGAATGGAAAGAGAGAAGAACACACTAGTAAGGAGAAGGAAAAGGATGGTTTAGGGGAAAATGATCTCACATAATTGAGGCATATAAGTAGGAGTCTATATAAATAGTCACATAGAGACAGAGACCTCACTCTCATCTGTACTGGTCAAAGAAGGAAAGAATGCACACATACACACACACAGTCAAGTAGAGAAATACCTTTCCTTCAACAAAGAAATGAAAGGGAAGGGGGAAAGGAGAAGCACAAAGAGAGAGAAGTTGAAGGGGAGGGTGTTAGTTCTAAGCAAAACAATCTCTAAGAATAAACAAAATATTTCTAATTCTTTTTTTTAAACCCTCACCTTCTGTATTGGAATCAATACTGTGTATTGGCTCCAAGGCAGAAGAGTGGTAAGGGCTAGGCAATGGGGGTCAAGTGACTTGCCCAGGGTCACACAACTGGGAAGTGTCTGAGGCCAAATTTGAACCTAGGACCTCCCATCTCTAGGCCTGGCTCTCAATTCACTGAGCTACCCAGATGGCCCCTTCTAATTCTTTTTGAGGTGGCAAAGAATCGTATCTGAAGGGACCTCTATCATTTGGGGAATGGATGACCAAGTTACAGTATGAGAAAGTAATGCAATGCTATTGTGCTATGAGAAATGATGTAGGGGATGGTGCCAGAGAAGCCTGGGGAGATTTATATGAACCAAAGCAGAGGGAACATGGTATACAATGATAACAATATTGTAAAAACAACTCTGAAAGGCGTAGGAACTCCCATTAGAGAAGTGACTAGTCATGATTCAGGGGAACTAATAATGAAATGTGGTACACACCTTCTGACAGAGAGAAGAAAGACTGAGAGTAAGAATGACCCACACATATGTATATATGTCTGTGTATGTATATTGACATATACACACGTATATACACAAATAGATGTATTTCTATTTTTTCCTGTTCTATGTGGTCATTTATTTTGCTTGACTTTAGTTGTTTATAATAAAGGTTTTGTTTTCTTTTTCTTTTTAGTTGGGGGAGGGAGAGAATAGAATTTTGCTGATTGAAAAAAAATTAAATGAAATAAAAAAAAGACTTGGCTGAAATCTCACCTTGGGCGGGAGGCCCTTCCTTATCCCCACATCTCATAGTACCTTTCTCTATGAGATGACCTTCTCTTTATTCCGTTATCTATCTCGTATGTTCCTAGCTATTTACACATTGTTTCTTCTATCATAACAGTAGCGACTTGAGGGCAGGGGTCATGTTTTTTGCCTTACTCTGAATCTCCCATGCTTAACACAGTGCCGATACAAAGTAAGTATTCAAAAATTGCTTAGTAACTAACACCTTTCATAGCATGTCTGGGGGAGGACAGGGATCTTCTGGTTTCCTGTATTCAGAAGAGGACTGAGATTGATTTGGTTAATGCTCTCCAGTAGGATTCATCTCCTCGTCTCACTGGAGAGAGAGCGCTACAATTTAGGGCACCACCGGTACAACGAGTTTCTATAGATGCACCCAAATCAGCTGAATTATTGGCACCATCATTCCCCTTTTCATGATTTGCTACTGTTATTGCATAAATACTCCAAGACAATCTGGATGTCAATTTGTTTCATAGATTCTATAAGAACGTGACTTCTAGAGGGTGGGGACTATTTTTCTATGTTGTCTGTGTATATCCAGCTCTTAGCATGTTACCTGTCAACACAGTAGGTCCTTACTAAATCAATATCTGTTAGGTTGGGCTGGACTATGTTGCTATGGCCAACGAATGCCTCACTACTATTGGTGCACCTCTCTGTACTTGGGCAGCAACCCAGAAATCAGATGTAGTCTGCTTCTGGCCTCTTCCCCCAAACCTTTCCAGGACTGAAGGATTTGTCAGAGCTTTTGCTCCAAGGCCATACATAACATTTTAGGCCCCTGGCTCATCTCCACACCACAGCAAAGAATCACAGTAGGATTTTGTGGAGGTTTCGGCGAATGCGTGTATTAGTTTTTTCTACCATAAAGTTAATTGAACACAGATTTGTAAAAATTCCACAATGGTCACATTACTTATGGTCCCAATGCATATGACTTGCTCCAGGTCTCTTCCATACAAACAGAAGAGATTATCTGGTTTTGAATGTTGTTGTGTCCGTTTCCATATGTATTACTGCCCTTGAAGCTTCCTTTTTTACTGGCAACTTATCAGCAAAAATAGTCATTCATTCCCCTCACTTAGGGTGGAAGGAGACTATTTGATTTTTATCTAAACTAGCATATTTGTTTTTACTGTTATTGTTCAAAAATGTACTCTCTTAATCATGAAAAAGGGAGTAGGTTTTTGATGTCAGATTTCATAAGCTGTGCATTTTCCTGGTACACTAACATTTTCTTAAGAGCCCTGTTATGCTGTCCCATGATCTATCTACTAAGAAGCAGCTTTCAAAAATCCTCCCATCTCTGAAGTTATTGAAAGTTTAAGACATCAACAGACCAGAGAAAACGGTCGAGTACAATATTACGGCCTGCATGATAAAATTTGAAATGTCCTGCAGAATATTCACTCCTTTAGAATTTTTTTAAATTCTAAATTTAATGAACGCCAAAAAATAGAACAAAAAAGATACTGTGAAAACATGACTCTTATGTATGGCTTGCTTTTCCTCCCCAAAAAGTACATCATAAACTCAACATGTTACTTTCAAAGCTGTCCAGTTGTCTCTGAACTTTCACATGTTCATTTAAAAATGTTTCAATAACCTGTCTTCCTTCCTTCCTTTGTTTCTTTTTCCTTCCTTCCTTCCTTCCTTCCTTCCTTCCTTCCTTCCTTCCTTCCTTCCTTCCTTCCTTCCTTCCTTCCTTCCTTCCTTCCTTCCTCCCTCTTTCTTTCTTTCTTTCTTTCCTTCCTGGCAGCCGCAAATATTAGCTCCTCCTTCCCTTACTCTGCCACCCTCTCCCCCCACAACTCCTAGGCTTTTACTTTTTGTATTTGGTTAGTGCTTTGTTAGCTATATGAAACTTGAATTCTTCTGACATTTCAGATTTCCAGCTGTCAGATCATAGCCATAGAGCTAGAAAAGTAACCTTAGAGATCACAGAGTCCAAGCTACTCATTTAAAGGATAAAGCTAAGGACCATGGAGAGGAAGGGACTCATCCAAGGTCATTCATGTAGGAAGTAGTTGAGCTGGGATTAGAACTTAGATCCTTTGGCTAGAAGGCCAGCTCTCCTGCCATCACTCCACCATGAAAGCCCTTCTCCTGCCTTCTGCTGCATTGCTAGTATGACATTTAAAATGGAAGGTTATAGTTCTAGGTGGTTTAAGGAGTATATTTCTATCCACCACAGTTATATGACTTCAGTTTTAAATAGTTATTCTATATTTCCACATACAGTAGAGCTGTATGTACCATACCGCACATGTATACATCAATTAGGCATTATATAGGTTATATGTATTTTATGCTACCCACATTCGGAGAGAGGGCAGACCGATGAATTCTTCCACTTTCTTTTTCTTCTATTTTTTTTGGCCATAGGTCTAATCTGGAAGAAGCTTTGCATGACTTCTAATGGCTATCACATTGCTTAATGGGAGAGGGAGAAAAAGGGAGAAAATGAGAATTTCAATCGTACAAAAGAATGTCAAAAATTGAAGTCGATACAAAATTAGTATTTTACTCCAAAAAAGATAAGCCAAACCCAGGTTTTATTCCCAACGTGACTTCGAATGCCACATTTAAAAATCATTAATGGCAGATCTGGAAGAGAGAGAACAGTCACCGCAAAGGGTACTTTCTTTCCCCCACACCTTTTCAGCCTGGTGTCTCTACAATTCCAAGAAAAGGCTTATGAAGGTCTTCCTTCCTTGTTCTTTCCCAGAAAGGATCTATAGCTGCAGACCTTCCTTTTCTCTCCGTGTTCTTCTGGGCCACTTGACCAGCCTCCTCTTTAAGTACCTCTCTGGGCTATTTTCTGATAGCATCAGGCAATGGGCCATTATTCAGGACCTGGCTGATGCAACAGGAAGAAGCATGCCTCAGATACTGCTATGAGCTGGTCTCTGGGGGAGGGGGCATCTAATTGCTTCTCTGGAAGTCCAGAGGAATCCATTCATTGTATTGATTTCTAAGGAAAGGGTTGCATTTGGAGCAGGATGCTGACATAACTGGGGCAGCTACATGGAACAGTGGATAGAGCACTGGCTTGGAGTCAGAAGGACCCGAGTTCAAATTTGACCACAGACACTAGCTGTGTAATCTTGGGGAAGCCACTTAACCCTGTTTGCCTTGATTTCCTCATTTGTAAAATGAGCTGGAGAAGGAAATGGCAAACTACTTGGGTATCCTTGCCAAGAAAACCCCAAATGGGGTCCAGAAGAGTCAGACAACATAATTAATGAAAATAATTCACATTCCTATAGTGTTCTGAGGGTGACAAAGTGCTCTTGGGCCTTCTTCAAATTCAGACGCATACACGAAGTTGTCTTCCTGGCTATTCCCCAGGAAGATGGAAGATCCTCGAGGGCAGGAACTTTCCCTTTTTAAAAATTCTGTCTTTGTATTTTTAGTAGCTTGCACAGTGCCTCACATCCAAGAGGAACCTGATCAACACATGCTGAATTAGAAAGGAAGACCTGGGAGAGGTGACGGTTAGCTCTATCTAGCAGATAAAGAAACAGATTCAGAGCGATGATGCCAACTGGCCAGGATACGAGGCTAGCAAGTGGAGGAGCCAGACATCAAACTGAAGTGGAGTGTGCTATGCCATGAGATGCTCCGTCCTGCAGCCCATCCTTCCATGGGCATCTAGTTAGCCCTTAGTATGTGTGGATCAGACCCCGTGCTAGGTGCAGGGGACACAAACCCCAGAGTGAGCTGGCTCCTACACCCAGGAAGCTTCCTTCCTACTATTATTATCATGACAGGGGCAAAGAGGAGAGACTCTCCAACGTTAGCCCTATGCCCCTTTCTGGGCATCGTATGTGTTCTGACTGTGCCAAAAGTTTCCCCGGATTCTGTAGGATAGAATTCTTTCTGAGACTTCCTAGGAGGGGTGAGGATGGCACAGTGGATGAGGGAACTGGTCCTGGAGCTGGGAAAACCCGAGTTCAAATCCAGGCTCATATACTATAAGCTATGTGACCCTAGGAAAGTCACTTAACCCCTGGCTGCTTCAGTCTATTCACCTGCAAAATGGGGAGAAGTCTTAATAGCACCTATTTATCTCCCAGGATTGTTGTGGGAATCAAATGAAATCCTTTTTAAAAGCACTTGGCACAATGCCTACCACACAGTAAGCACTAAGTAAATATTAGCTATTATTATTACTAAATGATGACTCCTCTCTCCTGGCTGCTGGAGCTGGCACTTCTCCAAGTGAGCCTGAGTCAGGAACTCGGGGATCGGGCTGGCCATTTTGCACATAAGAGAACCAAATTTGGGCACTTGTTCTCTCTTTCCAATGGACGCCTCGCTTTGGAACCAGGGAAGCCTGACCCCTCGAGAGGCTCTTTTCTTCTGACTCTCTGGATCTTTACATGACCACCCCAGACCCCTACAGTGTGTGACTTTTGGCCAAGATGGCTGGCCTAGAGACAGATCTGGGTGGTTTCCACAAACCAACGCAGTTAAAAACTTGAAATTCAGACCCAGCCGAATACTGATCCAGAAATCTAGAAGTACAGCAAGTCATGTTTCTTACCACATAACGATAAAAACCAATCTGGTAGAGGCCCGCGAGCAACAACATGAAAGGAGGCCTCCAGCAAAGCCAGGCCAATGCAGGCAAACAAGTCAACAGTCTCCTACCATGACTACGAATGGTCCAGAGACAAATGTAGGCCACCAATTCAGATGCAGCAAGGATGGAAAGCTCCCCTGAGAAAGCTTTGGGTGCCGAAAGTCTCGGAGTGGCCAGAAATGCTTAGAGTGCTCAGAAACCTATAATAGGGGCCTTGGAATCCATTAGAGAGAGCAGCAACCAGCGTGGCATAAGACTGTCCAGACTGGGACAATTCAGACTCCAAAGTCAATAGCAATCTGTCTGGTAGTATCCTAGAGGGCCCCAAAGACCTGGCTCTCTGAACCTCAACTATAAAGTGGGGTCTAACTATGGAAGAGGGAAGTCTAGGAGACTCAGAGGGAGACAAGCAAGGCCAACTACCCCATTCAAAAGTGTAGCAAGTGGTGGCACTTGGACTTGGCCAAAAACATCCATTTGGGAGCAAAAGCTGGAGAGAATGAGTAAAGCAAAGAAGACTGTGACCAGTATCCAATTCTATTGTTGATCTAGATATCCCTCCAAAGGAGCAGAGGAGTAAGTCCATAACAACTCCAGTGGCTTTCCTGGAGGTCTACGTGAGTACCTAAAAGGAATTAGCAGATAAAAATGAAATGAAACCTCTGGAAAGAGGCCAAGGAGAGATCATTTCAGGATCACGAGGCTCCCAGAAAACCGTGATTCCAGAACAAAGCCGGGACATTATTTTTCAAGAAACCATAAAGGACAACCACCCACATCCAGAGAACCAGAGGCAAAGTGAAGCTCCGAAGAATTCAACAAGCACTTCACGCAAGACTTCTTAAAAGTTGAAGTCCCAAAGCCCCAATCCACATTCCTCCCAGCACACAGAAATAAGGAGGGACCACAGTCAGGATCACAAAGGACTGGTCAGCTTCTAAAGGATATTCTCTTCCTCCCAAGAAGAATATACCCTCCAGAGCCAAGCATCATCCTCCAGGGGGAACGGATCTCCACTCCCAGACTCAGGGCTTTCAAGCATTTCTGATTAGCAGTCCAAAGGCGAGCTGGAGCTTTGAAATAGGAGAGTCAAGAGAAACTGAAAGGCGAATTTATTTGAGGAATCAGAAGGGACTGGAAAGAGAAGGGCAATGTAGGAAGAAGGAATAAGGGTTAGAACTTCTATTTCTCCTAATTGGGTGCTTGGCAAAAAGAATATATAAATACAGACGAAGGGCTGGGAAGTGGGTAGCAGCTGGAGCTCATTCTTAACTGAAACTGAAGAGAAAGTCATTGCAAGCAAAATGAACTTTCTGATCCTGAAATAGGGACTAAAAGAGGGAAAAAGTCACCCAAACTATGAGAAAGAAACACAAAGAAGAGGCAGCCATAGTGCGGAGATCCTGACTTCCATTCACCTGGAGGAGTATCTGTTCCTTGGCTCTATGCAAGTAATCACTGCCATAACAATAACTAAACCTGCCTTTCACGGGAAAATGAAAGAGAGGGGAAGGAGAGACAGAAACAGAGAGAGAGGGAGAGAGAGAGAGAGAGAGAGACAGAGATGGGGGGGAGGGAACGGGAGAGAAAGGTAAAGACAGAGACAGAGACAGAGACAGAGACAGAGACAGAAAGTACTCCCTAGCAGTGAATTGAGTGATTGAGTACTGGGCCTGACTCCAGTCAGGAAAATCTGAGTTTACATCTGGCCTCAGACATTTATTGGCAGTGTTATATTGAGCAAGTCACTTCTCCTCTACCTGTCTCAGTTTTCTCATCTATAAATTGGGTATATTATAGCATCTGCTTCCCATGAGTGTTGTAAGAATCAAACGAGATATTTGTAAAATGTTTAGCACAGTGCTTGGCACTTAGTAGGTGCCATCTAAAAGATGTCTATTATTATTAGATATTATTATTTAAAACTATGAAGTTTGCCTCCCTTCTGTCAGCTGGCATGGGAGTGGGAAGAGACAAGAGACTACTCAGGATTTGTTTCATCAACCAAAAGCACAAAGCCCTTCAGTGCTGAGTTCGAATGGACACAGCCCAATGAAAGTGCCTCAGGTCATAAAATGAGAGGAGGCTCGCTTGTTGCCCCCATTACATTTATAGAGTGCCTTTAGGTTTACAGAGTATTATAAAATAATGTCTCATTTGGTCCTTACAACAGTTCACTGAGGTAGGTCTAATTGCTATTATCATTGTCATTTTATAGATGAGGAAACTAAGGCTCAGAGCTTGTCAGTAGTCGCACGGCTGTTGAGTCCAATCTGAACTTAGCCCTCTCCCTGCCATGAAAGCAGGGCTCTTTCTCCTAGATCTCAACAGTCCTTTCTCGAATGAGATTTAGCCACATCTGAAAAAGTTGGAGTCTTGGGCCAAAGGTTCTCTTCCTGAAAACGACCTAAAAGTTCACAAAGCATAAAGATGCCCTAATAAAAGTTTCTACCTCTGTACGTTGTCATGGCGGAGCTGGAACTAGCCTGGCGCAAACAGGGCTTTGTTCCCACATCTAAGAAGGCACACTTCCTTCCCGACTGTCAAATTTCTTCCTCAAAGAGACGTTGCTCCCAATGACCAATTCCAGAGTCTACCACCATCACTCAGCAGCTTCCCCGCCTTTGAGGTTTCCGATATCTAACTTTATCAGCCAATCTGGATCTCGAGAGCCATCATATTTGTCAGCTCCCAGGCCATTCTCCCTCCTTTCTCAAGGAGTTCATTGTCCGGCTCAAGGACTTTCTTTCCCGTCTCTTGTCTTCCTGCTAGAGGACATCTACATGCAGAGAGATAGTTTAACTTCGCAGTTCCTCAATCTACTCAGTTCGAATGGCATTCTGCAGTTCAGCTCCACACAGAGAACTCTGTTCTATGGGGCCTTGTGCATACCATCACTTACCAATCATGTTTCATAATTGTGGATTTATTTTATCGGATAATGATTTGTGATTTTTTACTTCCCTCCCTCTAATTTTCTTCTTTCACTTTCTGTCCTCCCTTTGCTCCTCTCAATCTTTCCATCAAATGGTGCTTTCCCAGGCTGACACCTCTGAACTGATCAAAATTCCCTTCCCGATCTTGACCCCAAACTCTCTCCTTGAAACCTCAGAGATTCTCCCCACCCTCTGGGTTACCAGGTTGGAAAACCTGCTGTTATCTCTGACTCCTCTTTCTTGCTTGCCCTCTATTTCCAAGCAGTTGCCAAATCTTGTTATTTCTTTCTCCCCCATTTTCCTTCACTCACACAGCCACCCCACAGGTTCCCATCACGTCTTTCCTGGACTGCTGCAACAGATTTTTAATTTCTAGCCTCAAGTATCTCTCTCTCTCCTTGGAACATCCTCCAATGAGCTGCCCAAAGGGTTTTCCTACAGCATAAATTTCACCATGTAATCCCCTTCCTTACTCAACAAACTCCAGTGGCTCCCAATTACCTTCAAGGATCAAACTAAAAGTGTCTGACATTGAAAGATGTTTACAGCTCGGCTGGCCTCTTCCTGCCTTTCCCACCTTCTTTCTCTTCACTCTCATTCAGTACTCTGTATTTCGATGATCCTACCTGCCTGCCTGTTGTTTCTTACGTACCATCTCTGTGCCTTTGCAGTGACTATTCCCCATGCCTTGAATGTTCTCTTTCCCAATCTCCAATTCTTGACTTCCTTTAACAATCAGTTCTATTGTCATCTCCTCCAAGGGGCATCTCCTGGTCCCTGTAGCCGCCACTGTGATTGCTTCCATCTCTATTATATTTATCTTGCATGTTTGGATTCAGATATGCTGTTTCTTCCATGAGAATGTAAATGCTCTGAGGGCAGGGAATGCTTTTGCTTTTTGTGCATCCCAGGGCTCAGCACGTTGTTCGGTTTAACAAATGCTTGTTGAATGATTATAGTGAAGGAAAGGGGAGAGGCCCCAAAATGTGCCTGCGGATGGAGCTTTTCTATGGCATGGGACTGTGAACACTTGCTGCGCAAATAGATCACCTACCACTTGGATACCATTCTGAGGACTGCGGGGACTACCGGTGTGATTGAAAATGTGTTACTTTCCCAGCATCCCCTTCGACTATATCTACATAATGCCCAGTTAGTCAAGAACATAGTGCAGAAAAAGGGGAAAAGGATAAGTAGACCACTGGCCAGCCTAAGACAAAAACAAGCTCCTATTGTTTGACTAGATGCTTTGCTTTTCATCACGCTCTGAGCTGGCATCATGGGGCCGGTTCCAAAGTACTACTTGATAAGGATGAAAAGTTCCAATGGCACTCCAGTTTTGACCTGCTTCTGAGGGGAGCGATGATGACAGGTGAAAATCATCCTCTTTTCAGAAATGTTGGCATCATTCCCATCATAGCTACAAGCAAGATCTAAGGAAGCGAGGGCAGCTGAAAGATTCTGGGGGAGCCGAGTCCCCAACTCCACACATACAAGACGTCAAGGGAAACTGAGGACTTCCACTCCTGGTCATAATGGTACATATTTTAGGGGAGTATTATATGGGGGTAAACAAGCACAGGGGCTCTTAGCAAAATATTTTAAATGAACAAGTGGAAATTGCAAGGCATTTGATGAATCCAGTTCTCTCCCCTGCCTAAGAGGGAATGTGAATTGAGGCCAAGACTGTTGTGAGGAATATCAGGTTAATTTGGGGGCAGTCAGCATCATTCCCAGTTCTCCCAGTCCTCAAATTGGGAAAGGCTTCTAGCCACATGTATGCTCGGCCACAAGCTCCAGATCATCCTATTGTATGTAGTAGGTACTTAGTAAATGTTTGTTGACCGTCCTCCAATCTGTGACTCAGTCTTCTAGTTCTTACTTGGCAGTAATATTTTTATTTGTATCCCGAAGGCTTAGCACGGTGCCTGGCTTATGTCGTTCAGTTGATTCGGCCATGTCAAATGTGTTGTGATTCTGTGGACATGTTATCCTTGGGGTTTTCTTGGTGGAGACACTGGAGTGGTTTGTCATTTCCTTCTCCAGTTGGGCACACAGTTAGGTAGCTAATGAATACTTGTTGAATCGATTTGGTTCCTTTTTATTTCTACTGATGCCACCCCAATCCAGGGCCTCAGCATTCACGTTATAAAGACTACAATAGGTTCTTAACTAACCTCCCTGTCTCCTGTCCCTGCCACCTACCTCCATCATAAACTCCTTGATACATAATTTTCATGGCCACTCCCCTGCTCAAGCTCTATAATGGCTCTCTCTTGATTACCACATCAAATGTGAACTCCTCTGCTCAGCACTTCAAGCCTCCACAACCTGGCTCCACCCTACCTAGCAAACTTCATTTCCAGCTGTTCCCCAACAGATACTACTTCAATCAAGCCATGCTCGTATGGATGTTCACAAAAACAAGGCTCCTTGTTGCTCTCTCTCTTTGCTCATATGGTTATCCTGATCTGAAATATCCTCCCTTCTTCCTTCGGCCATTCAAACCCTCCCCATCCTTCCCAGCTTCTCCAGGAAGCCCTTCCATAACTCCTCCAGTCAATCCAGCTCACTCCTTCCCCTGAATTCCTATTTTACTAACAGCATTTAAGTGGTTGCTAATTAAGTACTTCATGAATGTTTCATGCCTTGTTTGCCCTAAAGAAATAGGAAGAAACAAGAAGAGCAGAAAGTACCTAGGATTAGGAGATAGAAGATCTGGGTTCAGATCTGGTTCTGAGGGGAGCTGCATAAGTCATTTTACTTTTGTGGGCCTCAGTTTGCTCTTCTATCATGATCAAAGGGTTGGGAGTATTCTTACAACATTTATTAAAATATGTCAAGGCAATATATTGATGAACGGATCCCTAGAGAGCTGCAAGGATTTCAAGATGGAGTCAGCTTTTATTGAGAACTTCCATAATGAGAGAAAGCCAATTTGGATGGGTCCATGCCAGTCAAAGGGAATGGACCACTGCGTCGCAGTTCCTTCTCAGTTGCCTATGCTTGACATTTAACAGGTATGGACATGTACCAGATAGGAGGACATACAAAAGCTGTAGACTGGGCGGCACTTCCCCCAACACCGACTGCCAGGTGGGGTTGGCATAGCGAGTTACTGAGTCAGCATAATTTCAATAATACAAAACTGAAAGATGAATAATACAAAGTCAGAGAAGCTGGGCTCAAATTCCACTTCTGACACTTCCTGTCTTGTGTACCTTTGGACAAGTCACTTCATCTTGCTTGGTCTCACTTCCTGGTATGGACGATAAAGATATTGCTTTGGATGATAGCTAAGTTTCTTTTAGCTCGAGATCTTGTAATGCTTTGAGGTAAGGCCTGTACTTGATGTTTCTTTGTACCCTCCCCCAACAGTGCTAGACTGTGCACATAGTAGGTGTTCAAAAGATACTTATTTGAGTGATTCCCTCCATGTAGCGTTCAACTGTGAGTGGAGAAATGTAAAGGAAATGAAGGTGAAATATTTCTGCTCCTGAAAAGGGGGCAAGATGGAATTCACAATGCCAAGAAGCTGGTAAGAAACAAGAAGAGCTACTTAAGTCCTTCATTGCTTTTGCCCTGTGGTGGTTTTTAATTCTGCAACATGAATTCCACTTGCCTTGGTATAGAAATATCCTATCAATCACCCCACCGAACCCCAAAGCCAGGATCTCAGCTGCCAGGCCTCTGCATTTACTCTGAGAAAGCCAGACCAAAAAACCAAAAAACCCAAACCCAAACGTCTTCTGAGAAAGCAGGGCTTTCTGGCAATTGATAGCGTTTTTCCTGGGGAGTCATAGTTTGTAGCTTCCCCACTTTCTAGTGAAGACAATAATGCCTTGAGTTTGTGCCCACAGCCCTTTGTTCTGTGGCAAACATCTCACTGATCGTTGGCCACACTCTGTGGGATTCTTAAGGCAGGGACTGCTGGTCTCTTTCTTCAAATGAGGGATCTGTGATTCATCACATTTATCAAATGAAGAAATTCAGGACCAGAGTAGCTGACTAACTTAGCCAAGGTCACACAGCAAGACAGTGGCGGATTGAGGATAATACAGGTTTCCCAACCGTTAGTTCAGGGCACATTACAATCTACACTGCATCTACTAACTCATAATTCATGCTTGTCATGGACAAAGAATATGCCTCTAGATCTTTTACCAATTTACAGAAGTTAGACCTTCCCTCGACTTTTTTGTCTCAAGGTGATGTGATGGTTCTTCTTGGTAAGACTGGAAAAATGATGGAGTCTTGGATGCTCTCATGGGTGGAGATGGCAGACCCTTTGTGGTCTATGGAGATGCATACCTGGGAGCCACTTCCAATGGGAAAAAGTTTCTATGGGTAGGGCTCTACTCTAGATTGGGCTTGACCCCAACCCAATGGGCTCATGTGCATTTGAGCTAATCTCAGGATAGAGTAAAATAATCATTTGTTCAGGTAGTCTGTGTCTAGGATGGTTTGGGTATGGTCCTTCTTGGAGAGGGGAAAAATGGACTAGATAACCCATCAAGATTCCTTCTTAAGATAAATAAATATAACTGCTGGTGGAAAAAGTCTCTTTTCCTTCCCATAGATCCTCAGCTGTTTTCTGTATATGCTATTTTTTTCTTCAAGGTGGATGACAAGAAATTCATATGGGTGCCCACAGTTCCAGCTGTCAAAGCGTAGTCAGTCTTTACCTTTTCATCTGTGTTTGTAGGCTCCTGGCTGATTTGAAAAGTTACAGTATCTAGGAAGTATTCAGAAAAAATTTAACCCAAGAATCCCATGTTTAATAAAGTTGAAAACATAAATTACTTGGAGCAAGAACTCTCTATTTGACAAGAATTTCTGAGAATACTAGGAATTAGTTTGCCATAAATTAGGTTTCTATTTTGTAACCCATCAGACTGGCAAAGTTGACAAAAAAGGAAAAAGGCAAATGTTTTAGGGGCTATGGGGAAATGGGCACATTAACGCGCTGCTGGTGGAGCTCGACATGGTTTTAGACCAGAAATTCTTAATCCAGGAACCATGAACTTGTTTTAAAACAAGATTTTGTTAACTGTGTTTCAATAGAATGAGTTTCCTTAATTTAAGGATAGTTCTTGTGTAGGCACCTCATATTCCAGGTTTGATGTTGGGATAACTTAACAGTTAACAAAATGCAGCTTACTTTGCCTTAACATGGCAAGAATACTGAGCAAGCATATAGCAGCTCTTCACTTTGGTAGACCCGGCCTTCTTCGCCTTCATATGGCACTTTCCTGTCATGATGTGGTTATTCTCATGATCTCTACACATGTACTCTCTGAAAGGCTCAGAGAGCAGGACTTTTGAATGGCCCTAGACAACCAGAAGCTACCAGGAAGTTGCATCACAGGAGGAATATTGAGCCATTGTGCCACCATTGAGTCTACCAATTCCCATTTTATCCTATCATCAATATTCCTATTGGGAAGATTGGATTTGGCTCTCCCCTGATTGTAACAATGAAGGTACTTAGCTCTTCCTTGATTGTGAAGATTAAACTGTAATCCCCTGTCTATGTTGAGATTTTAATCCCCAAAGTGTAAACTCAGTACTTAAAAGTACATATATTCATTTTAACCACAAAAGGCATGAACTAACCACAAAAAGGTATGAACATCCATTTCATACATTGAGTGGAAGGTCTGTGACCCACGTGTGAAAGAGTGGGCAGTCTTGGAGAGGAGCATCTGCTGTGAATGGTAGACATAAAAAGTAGGGGAGGTGACACAAGAGAAAAAGGTCTTTAAATAGTGGAAACAGAGACACACAGATATGCAATCAGTCACTCGGGCTTGGAGTGAAGATCATCAATCACCCAGAGTTGGACTGGAAAAAGAGTCACTTGGAGCTGGAGGAAAGACAGACACTTGAGGAGAGACTGGAAGACAGACACTCATACTGGGAGTGAAGACAGTTAGCTGTAGAACTGGACCCCTGGAGGAGCTTGCACAGGGGACCTCAGACTGCTTTCCTTTTAGACGGTCACCGCGGTAAGCCTAAAGGCTGACTTCTTTCCTTGCCCTTTCTGGAGGTGTGAACCTCCAAGAAGGTGCATCATCATGAGACTCCTTTCCCCTGACTGTGCCTTAGAATTTCTACCTGGTTCAGAAGAAGGCAGATCTCTCTCTCTCTGTCTCTCTGTCTCTCTCTCTGTCTCTCTCTCCCTTAAATCTTCCCTCTATTGTAAAATAAACTACTACTAAATTCCATTTACTTGAGTAATTCATTTGGGGATTTAGAAATTAAATCCCTGGCAACCACCAATTTAATATTCAGTCCATAATACAATTTAACAGTATCAATTCCAATTTTTAGGGAAAATCAAGCTCGTGTTGTGGAGGTAGAGCAAGAAGTTCTGATAACAAAAGCCCTATCATACTTTGGGATCTGAAGTATTTTGTTCTTTCAAAAGCTTTATTCTTAGAAGGCTTCTCAGAAAGATCCTTGATACAAAAAAGGTGAAGAACTCTTGCTTTAGACTAATGCCACATAGCATATTCCCCAAGAAACTACAAGTGCCTACACGACCTGATTATTAAAGGTCGCTTCAGAAGAAAATTAAAAAATAATCAGCCCAGACATAGTTACAACTTTCATGGTTTCATAGTTATGGATAAGGAGCAAATTCTTAACCAAAGGATAGAGGTGAGAACAAGAGATAAAAGGGATAATTTTGATGATGAAATTGAAAAGCTTTTGCACAAACCAAATTAATACCATGAGAGTAAGAAGAGCAATGGTAGTCTTGGAAAAAAAATCTTTACATCAAGTATTTCCAACAAGGGGCTGATAGTATAGTATAGTAGTAGTCTCTCGGTAACCGAGGATGAAGATTGCCTTTGTGCGTTTTCATCTATGGTGTAGATGAGTGTGCACAAAGACACTTGTGCGTGAAGGAGATTTAAGTGGAAAAGTCCATGCACAGAGACAGTCCCACTCTCTCGGCGTCGGAAGCCTGGGTCCAGTGGCATGAAAAATCGTTACACCTGGAGCCTTCCTCAGCTGCATTGGATGGCCGTGTTGTCTTTTGAACTCCAACATGCCCTGAGCACTCCACAGTGCTTTGCTGCGTCGCCCTCTCAGTCGCTGAACCTTCTTATTGGTTTCTTCTGTCTGTTCCGCCGAAGCAGTCTTCACATGCTGGGTGAGCAAAGCCCTAGTTCACCAGGGGTCGACGACCCGATGGCTACCCTCACAAGGTTTAGCCGGCCTGTCGAAGCCGTTGCCCGGGGTGTGGCCGCTGCCGCATGCTAGCAGCTACTGGGAGCCACAAGTGAGAGCTGGGTGTCAGGTGGGGGTCAGAGGCTGGAGAGCTGCCCTAGGAGGGCACGACAAGCCCTCCATACCAGAGATACTACCCCTCCCTGAGCACCCCATACACCCCAATACACTGGGACTAATTTAAAGGCAAAAAAGAAACAATTGAAACAATTGTTGGCCATCATGGATCTTAAATTCTATTGGTAGGGGACACAAGGGAAGGTTGGATCCTATGGATCTAAGTGACCTTGCTTCTTTCTTCTAAATATAAAGGATGTTAGAATAGCTCAGCTATAGGGATCATTAGTTGTTGCAGTGGAGGAAGGGGCTAGAATGGGTGTCAGAAAAAACCCGAGTTCAACACTTACTAGCTTGGTTAACCTGCACAAGTTCTTTCACCTGTCTGCCTCAGTTTACTCATCTGTAAAATAGAACAAAAGCTGCTACTTCGTAGCATTGTTGAAATGATTAAATGAAATAATATTTATAAAACACTTGGAAAACCTTAGAGCATTATAGAATGCTGGCTATTATGATGATGATGATGATGATTAGACAGCCATAAGTGCTATAACTCAGATGGGGAGAAAGTTGACATGAGGATGTTAGAACAAATGGTGATGCACATCTTCAATCTGAAGACATTGGCTCTTCGTGGAAACAAGAAGCCAATATGGAATGTGGGTGTGTGAGACTGACTGACAAAGGCAGGACTTCCACAAAAGGGATGGGTCACCACATCTGCTCTGGTAACAATCACTTGAGGCTGACTCAAGTTGCTAATACTGGGCAAGTCCCATACCACTGTCAGAAACACAGCAAAGGCCAGAAAAATGCCAGTTTCTTCCTCTAAGGGTCAGAGAAGGGGAAGTGGCAATCATTAAGTATGATTATTGACTCTTCAGAACTGGGGAACAACTCTTGTGATCCTTCCCCTGCACAGAGGGTTTGCCCTTTGACGAGATCAGTTGCCCCTCTGCCTCTCTGGCCCTTTCTTTATTAAGACTAGTGTCCTTCGCGTGACATAGATGAGAAAATGGTAGAAAGTGGACTTCCATCTCCAAAATAGAGAAGCGAGTCAAAAGTAGGATGTAATTGACCATAGCACGGGGAGAATCGGTTTAAGAGCAGAATGGCCTGCCTCAAAAGCGAATGGATTTCCTGGAAGTAGATGTTTTCAAATGCAGGCTGGAGGCCTCCAATGAGAAGATCCAGGCTCCAGACACAGGATGAATTAAATGGCCTCTAACTTTGCTTCCAACATTGAGCCTTTCTGACTTGAAGCAAGGCCTGGCTGGGAAAACTCTTGTGGATCACTGTCATTCTTTGGCCTTAAGAAGGAAATAATGGGCCGGTTGACTCAACATATCCAGCAGATTTTCTGAAGAGCTTAGTAATGGCACGAATCCATATCTGGGTTAAAGTATGGAAGTGATTCATATCAATGCTGAATGGGACCAAAGCTGTCAGTTGCTCAGAGATGAGCTTTGCACTGAGGAGGGTCACACCTTCCTCTTTTTTTTATTACCAAATATATCAGCTTGCATTTAAACACAGAAATTAAATGCCTTTAAAGTTCTGAAGTTATGGTGACCAAAGCATTGCTACAAAAGCTGTGGAGATTGGGCTTCTTTAAGTCTCGGTCTGGCCTTAAATGAACTAATTCAATGACTGAGGTCGAATAAGATCCATTTGTTCTTTTTCATTTTCTCTAGGGGTGGGAAAATGAAGAAATCCTGTTCCTCACGGGTCAAAGGAGGAGAACTACAGGAGTTGAGAAGACCGAATTCTGAAGAACTTCAAGACGTCTAGGTGTGGTTTTTTGCAAACACTAAATACTTCCAAGCCCTCTTCCAAGCTGAAATGCTCACAGCTCACATGGGATTTGCCACTGGATAGCTCCTGAAATCACCTTCTCTCTGAGCTAACAGGAGACTATTTAGTGGTATAGAGTGACTCAGAGAAGCTAGAAGATGACAGGCTGCAAACTTAGGGGATTTTCTCACTCCGAGGAGTGAGTAAGAGAGAAAGGAACAGACATAACTTACGGGACCGGAGCTCTCTTTTCTCCAGACTTTGGAAGCCTGCTTTCTTGAAGTCAACTATGGCCGGGGCTCCCCTTAACTGTCACAGACCCTAAGACAACACAACCAGTTTTCCCAAGGTTGAAGTTACTTCTGTTTTTCTCATTTGGTTCTCATCATTGGTTTAATCCAGTCCATATAAGTGTCTGCTTTGCAAAAGACACCGTATTAGGTCCTAGAGATGCAAAGACAAAACTGAAACCATCCCTGCCCTCGAGATGCTTATAAGCCAACTAATGAGCTGATACACAATATCTCTACATTTTCAATGCAGTTTGAATAGCTTAAGCTATTAAAGTTTGCTGCTACCGTTTAGTCATTTTCAGTTGTGTCTGTCTCTTGTGACTCCATTTGGGTTTCTGGAATAGTTTGCCATTTCCTTCTCCAGATGATTTTACAAAGTGGGGAAACTGAGGCAGACAGGATTGAATAGCTAGGAGGCCAGATTTGAATTCAGAGTCATTAAAGTTTAACACTGAGCTAAGACTGTGGGGATACTTAGGATTTGATTTGCTCAGCCCCTTGTTGATACCTCTACATTTTGAGAGATTAAATTATCAACAGGACAAATCAAGACTTTGTTATGGAGGTCAAAGATTGATTTTCTAATAGAAAGTCCAGTGATCCTTGAACCCAATTGGGACAGCTAATTGCAGGAATAACAACAGCAGCTTTTTAAGCCTTTTCATGCTACTTCCAACTCCTTACAGATGCCTGTCTGCCCACTCTCTTGGTTGAGAAATTTGCAGTGTATTTTACTGAAAAAATTACGGCCATTTGCCAAAATGGCCTCTTTTTCTTGCCTCTTCATCTCTCATTAGCCAGATACTTGCTGCCTCCTTTGTTCTTGTCTCACACACAGAGGCGTCCCTTCTCCTTGCCAAGGCTACTCCCTCCACCGTCTACATACAAAAGTGATCCTCCAACAGATCTCTGTCTGTCTGTCTGTCTGTCTGTCTGTGCCTCTGTCTCCCTCCCTCTCTCTCTGTCTCACACATCTTCAACCTCTATCTCCTAGCTACTTTCTGAGCACCTACAAAATGTTCTGGTCTCTCCCATTCTCAGAGGACCTCACCTGATTCACCCACCCTCAATAGCTATTGTCCAACAGATTTTCTTCACTTCATGGCAACCCCCTTGAGACTCTCCCTGTCATAGGTGCCCCCACTTTCTCTCCTCTCCCTGTTTTTAACCCTTTACAATCCAGCTTTCAACCTCATCATTTCACCGAGCCTGCTTTCTCCAAAGTTATCAGTGAGCTAACTGCCACATCCACTGCCTTTTCCTAACCCTCATCCTTCTTGACCGCTCTGCAGCCTCTGACCCGATTGCTTTGCTTCTCTTTAATACTCTCTTCTTTCTAGGTTTCTGTGACACCCCTTACTTCCTGTTCTCCTCCTACCCATGTCATCACTACCCAGACTCCTTTGCTGGTCCAGATTATCCCCACTAACCATGACTGTCCCACTGGGCTCTCTCTTGGGCCGCCTTTTCTTCTTCTTCTGCATTATTTCACTTGGTGAAGTCATTAGCTTCTACAGAAGCGATTATCATCTTAATGCTAACGATTCTCACATTGTTCAGCCCGTACCTCTTTGCTGACCTCAAACCTCATATCTCTAGAATCTCCTTTTGGACCTATCTACCTGGATGGCCCACAAATGTCTCACGGTCAACACGTACAAAACGGAACTTGTTTATCTTCCTCCTCCCTCCAAATCTAGCTCCCTATTACTGTTGAGAGTGCCACCACCCTCCCAGTTCTCTAGGCTTAGAGCCCAGGAGTCAGCTTTGACTCTTAACTTTCTCCCCCAGCCCCCTGCCCCATATTCCATCGGTTGCCAAGGTAGACCATATAAATTGTCTCCAATAAAATATGCTCTCCATATCTTTTGGTTCACTGCTCTGGTCCTCTGAGGTCACTGCTGGTAGTAGTGGTTCCCAATCGCCAAAACTCATTTGCTTCTCTCCATGGGAGGATGCATGGAAAAAATGGGATCAAAGGTTCACAGACGTAGAACTATAGAGGAGAGAAAGTGGTCCGGATGCCCTCATTTTATGGGGGGGAAGATGAAGTCTAAGGAAATGAAGTGACTTGGCTCATGTTAAAGCAGAGGAGTGGGGATTTGAAGCCAGGACTTTGGACTCCAAATCCAGGATACTTTCAAGCAGGCACTGTGGCAGTCTGTTCCTGCATCTTAGCTTTAGTTTCAGAGGCAGCTAGGTGATGAAACAAAAAGGGTGCCCTTTGGAGTCCCGAAAATCTGAGTTCAGATTTGGCCTTAGATAATTCCTAGCTGTGTGACTTTAGGCGAATCACTTAGCCATTCTTTGCTTCGGTTTCCCCATTTGAAAATGGGAATAATAACAGCACCTACCTCCAAAGGATAAAATGAGAGAATATTGGTGAAGTATGTCTACCATACAGCAAGTAAGCTCCATAACAATGGTAGTTATTATTATTGTTACTATGTAAAGTAGGAGCATTCTAAGGGATTATCTTCTCCCCTTCCCTCCCTCATTTTGCAGAGGCAGAAAGAAGCCTAGAGGGAGCAAAAGACTTGTCTAAGGTGATATAGTGAATTAGCAATGGACTCAGGAATAGAACTCATGCCTCCCAATTGATACCCAGTCCAGTAATCTGGAGCCACAGCTTAGAGACTAGGACCATAGAATTGATTGATTTATTTAAAAAAACCCTTCCCTTCCATCTTGGAATCAATACTGTGTGTTGGTTCCTAGGCAGAAGAGTGCTAAGGGCTGGGCAAGGGGGATTAAGTGACTTTCCCAGGGTCACACAACTAGGAAGGGTCTGAGGCCACATTTGAACCTAGGACCTCCCATCTCTAGACCTGGCTCTCAAGCCACTGAGCTAAACAACTGCCCCCTTAGGGCCATTTAACTCACATGAGAAGTATAAACTAGAGGCCTATTATTCTTCATTTGGTGCTCGAGGTTACTAGTGCCATTTGCCTTGACCAACTGCCTAAGTAGAAGTTCTAATAGTACACAATGAATTGAGAAGCAGAAGACTTAATCTTAACCACTGTCACCTCTGCCACAGTGCCACACTGCCTTGCAGAATTAACATTCACTCATTCCACAAGTCTATATTGAAATTTCATCTATAACCCACATAAACCCATGTATCATAAACCAGTATCACCTCACATCTATCAGACCGGCAAAATGACAAATGTTGGAGAGGATGTGGTAAAGTGGGGACACTAATACATTGTTGGTGGAACTGAGAACTGTGCCTCAACCATTTTGGAGAGCAATTTGGAATTAAGGCCAGAGAACAATAAAACTAAGTACCTAAATGTCCCAAAATATTTGTTGCAGCTCTCTTTGGGGTGGCAAAGGCCAGGAAATCCACCAATTGGGAAATGCCTAAAGAAATTGTGGTCTAGGATTCTGAAAGAATACTACTATGCCATAAGAAAAGAGCAGATTAATTTTTAAGAAAGAACTACATGAGATAATGAAGAATGAAATGAGTAGAAGCAAGAGAATAGTAGTCAGCTACAGACTGAATATTTGAGAAATAACTTGTGAATGTTCACCTCCAGAGAATGAACTGAGAAGTCAAAACACAAAAGACATCTCTATGTACATGTCTGTTTGC
This sequence comes from Monodelphis domestica, assembly GCF_027887165.1. NCBI lineage: Eukaryota > Metazoa > Chordata > Mammalia > Didelphimorphia > Didelphidae > Monodelphis > Monodelphis domestica. The sequence goes on from NC_077235.1 coordinate 7,664,976, forward strand.
CAGATGTCTTTTGTGCTGTGGGGAAGGGAGAAAGAGGCTAATAAAAATCACCCACCTTTAAAGAAACAACCCGTGCATGGATTCAATGCCTTCTTTGTTTGGCACCCATCCTCAGGCCCCACGACATGTTGATAAAAGACAGCCTAGACAGAGCTATCAAGTCGATGTTTGCTCATGGCAACAGTAACAGTCCCTGCTGCTGTCCAGCAAACAGTCACTCATTCAGTAAATTTCTTCCATTACACAGACATTTTTAAAAAATTCTTTCTCAAAAGCCTCTATCTAGTGTTTGTTATTTTTCCACACAAATGAGGCAAACATTCAAAAAGAGAATGAATTCATTAGTGAGGCTTTACTGCAATCAACTTTCCCCCTAAAAATGGTGAAAATAATCTACTGGAGTACATTGGGAAGAGGCTGTACTGGTGGCTTGGCTAGCGGTATTCTTGTTTTAGGTTTGGTGCTTGAAAAGACAAATAGACAAAACTGTCTAGGATCATAGGATCTAGAGGGAGCTGGAACCTTAGACATCATCAAATCCAACTCCCTGGTTTACAGAAGAAGGAAGTGATCTACCCAAGGTCACTTAAGTCAGTAAGCAGAGTGAGGAACTGAACGTAGGTCTGCTTCTGCTACATCTACCACTTTTCTACTAGCCATCTTCCAAGCTAGTCCATGCTCCCATCAGCTTTTCTATGCACGGAATCTTATCTTATCTGGGGACACAGGATTTTATTAGCCAGGTGTGTTATTATGGGATGTGACCACTTATGAAGAGAAATGTCCATTTTCATTTAGAGAGGACGAATTGTGGACACAAAGGTTTAACTAATGTAGGCTGGAATCTACAGCCTAGATTCTAGAACTCTGGATTTAGAGTAATAATTTCAACCTCAGCTTCCTTACCTGTCAGATGGGGCTGAAAATACCCATCCTGCCCTGCCTACCTAGTCTGGGTTGCTGAGCAGACGAAATGATGTAACAGCACTATGGAAACATATAAAGCAGAATATAAGGGATTAGTGGTATTTATTTAATATTATTAAGTCTTTCTTGCTTTAAGGAAACTAACACCACATTGAAAACTCCAAAAGCAGTTCTTCTATTAGACGTAGGGATTTTGAAACCTTTCTGTTGAGGAAAAACCAGCCTGAATTTCAGTGTTGTCAACATGTGGCCCAAGAAGGAAGTGAGGACAATGTGTGGAAGGACCACAGGAGACGAGTCTATTGTACTTGGCAGGCTATAGAGTAGAAGTAGCTTGGTCAGGGGCATTTCAAGCTCCCTGAGATCTAGCTTCACTCTTTACTTAATAGTCAAGTGAACAGAAGCAACAAACACACATCATCCATTAGAAACAGGAAAAATGGACCAAGCTGACTCCATTGCAACCCCACAATGAATGACTCAGCTTAAAGACCCCAGTGAACAAATGCCAGCATCATCGGGCAATGAGAAACCCGAAAGCGCATCACTAGGAGTGTTAGAAGGAAAGGCAGCACAGTAGAGTAGTTCTGAGGACAGGTTTGGAATTGGGAGTACTTTGGTTCAACTTCCCTTATACTTACTAACGGTGTGACCATGGACGCTTAACTTCATAGCTAAGCCCATGACAACTTAAAAAGACTTCTCTAAGCTATAGATGGATTGTCATGCATCAGGGGAGGAGGTTTTCATGTGGATTAAAGCATATTTGGACATATGATTTAAGGGAAATGAAGGTTAGATGGATATTTGGAAAGAAATAAAGTGACTGAATTTGTAGTGGCATCTAGGTGGCACAGTGGATAGAGTGCTAGGCCTGGAGTCAGGAAGATTTATTTTCCTGAGTTCAAATCTGGCCTCAGACACTGGCTGTGTGACCTTGGGTAAGTCACTTTACCCTACCTCAGTTACTTATTTATAAAATGAGCTAGAGAAGGAAATGGCAAATCACTCCAGTATCCTTGCCAAGAAAACTCCAAATGGAGTCACAAAGAGTTGGTCATGACTGAAAGTCGACTGAACTAGCTCTTTAACTACTATCTTTCAAATCTGAACCCTCTCAAGAGCCTCATCTACCGTTCACCAGAGGAGATTTTTACTCCTGCCAGGAGGTGAGAATGGGTCTGGCTCATTCTGTTCCCTTAAAATAAGGGTAGTAGGCTAGGATTATATCTATCTGCTACTCTAGAACTATTGTAGGTCCAGGGAAACTTGAGATTCCAGCTGGACTCTTGGTAACTATGTCTTAACAGAGGAGTGAGTGCTCTCTCTAAGCTTCCTTCCCACCAAATGACAGTTACAGAAGATCATCATGTATAATGAAAAGGAAATGAATGGAAAATTTTATAAGCTGATTGCAAACAGAAGTCAGCATCTCCAGACACATGGAAAATGAACTCTTTTGCTAGGTATGGATAAGAGAGAGGGAGAGGAAGAGGGAGAGAGAGAAAGAAAGAGAGAGAGAGAGAGAGAGAGAGAGAGAGGGAGAAAGAGAGTTAGAGAGAGAGAGAGAGAGAGGGAGAAAGAGAGAGAGTTAGAGAGAGAGAGAGAGAGAGAGAGGGAGAGATGGAGGGAGGGAGAGAGCATGTCCTAGATAGCACCCAAGAGGCAATTTCTGAGGGTCTACAGGAAGGCAAGCTGGATATTGGGCCATCATTGGGGGGCCATTGCCTCTGAATGTTGCCCTTTTTGTGGGGTTTCTATCTCTCTCCCCCTCCCTCCCTCTTTTTTCCCCTCCTCTGTCTCTCTCTCTCCCCAGCTCTGTCTCTCTCTCTTCTCTTTCTCCCTCCCTCCCCCCTCCCCAAGGACATCTCCACAGAGAACCTGCAAACTTTTGTGTTCTCTCTGAAGTTAGAAGTGGAAAGGCCAGAATGTCTTCTCTTCCAAGTTATCAGCAATTCCATTCCTGACACTGGCCTGGAGTGTCATTTAATGACTTTCTCCACCGAGTAGGGCCTTATACAAATGCTACGCTTGAGCCTGAGATAAAAATGATCTTATTCTCTGCTTTAACAATTTCTATCTCCGCCTATGCCTACATCTTTGTTCCTGAAAAATCTGGTTTTAACATGATCTGTAATGTTCTTCTTTACATCTTTACCCTTTTGACCATTTGCATTGTCATGTGTGTCCCAGGGGAGCACTGGGCTAGGAGTTGGAAGCCCTGGGTTCGAGTTTGAGCTCAGTCACTGTGTGACCAAGAGTAAGTCACAACCTGGAAGAGTTGTTTTCTCATCTGTCAGAGAGGGAAGAGAAGAGCTGTACTGCCTACTTTATAGGTTGCAATGAAGATTACAGAATCTCCCAGAATTCTAGACTTAGAAAGGATCTCAGAGGCCATTCCACTACTGGAAAAGAATTCCTAGTGCAATCTTTGCAATAGTTTGAGAAGTGGCCCCTAGCCTCTACCTGAAGACTTCTAAAGAAGGAAATCCATTATCTCCCAAGGCAGTCTACTACACAGTTAAATGGCTCTCCTTGTTAGGAAATGGCTTTTTCATCAAGCCTAAAGGGTACTTCTTTGCAACTCCTCCTTTTTCCTGGTTCTCCCCTCTGGAGCCAAGCAGAAACACTTTCTGCCCTCTTTCACCCAATAGCTCTTCAGATACTTGAAGTTAGCTCTCATGCCATCCCTGAGTTTTCTCTTCTGCTTTCTGGGCTAGTCTCCATATCTCCTCAGTTTGTACTCATATAGACTTAAGGTCCTTTAGCAGGCTGGCTGCCCTCCTCTGGACCCTCTCTAGCTTCAGCTCATGGATGTTCCTCTGAACTCTGGTGTGAAGACCTGAACCCAATACTCCATATGCTTCCTTACTCATGGAAGTGACGTCCCTCGTTGCAGCCAGAGAGAGCTTTAGCTATCTGCAGAATGCTTCGGGGCTGGTAGGCAGAGTGCTTTTCTCCCATGCCCAAATGTCCTCAATCCTCCTGAACTGAAAAGAATTGTTTGCTTCAGCTTTGGAGCTCTGAGTTTCCATTTATCCTGGCTACCAGTTAAGCGATAGGGGAAGAAGGAAGAAGAGTTGGCAGGCCTTCTGTTTTTCAAGCAGGAATATAAAGGGCAGAAAGACTTGAACCTCTTATTGTTGCAGCTGCTTCTGACATGGTGGGCTCCCTGCCACTTGGTAAGAAATTATGCAATAATTCTCTTCAGAGTTCCCAGAGTCTCTATGCAAAACAGCCTGACCCAGACACTGGGCTGCAATGCAACTTATTTATGCTGATGACCTCTATTGACTTAAAAATCACCAGAGCCATTCCTGGCCACCTACCAAAATGCTCATTTTTCACTCTCATCTTCGTCTAAGGTAAATGAAGTATTTTATACCTATGATCACATTTGATGGCTTCACCAACATCCTTTTCGGATGTCTTCTCATGGAGGAGGCAACTCTGCTTTTTTAAAAATTCAATTTTATTTTCAGTTTTGAGTGATCTCCCTCCTCCCTTTGCTCCATCCATTGAGAAGACAAGGAAAACAAAACCCATTACAATTATGTGTAGTTTTGCAAAATACATTTCTGCATTAGCCATATCCAAATAAAACAAAGAAGAAAGAGGAAAATGTATGCTCAAATGTGCACTCTGAGTGCATCAAAGAAATCAAAACTATCAATAAGCAGATAGAGACCTGCAGTTTGATAGCATCTTTAATTATGAGTGAGTCCTGGAGTTGTGGACAGTCATGGTATTGATGAGTGCGAAGTCTTTAGTTGCTCTTTAAGAATTTTTTGTTATTGCCTAAATTGCTCTCTTGGTTATGCTCACCACATTTTGCATCAGTTCACAGAAGTCTTCCCAGGGTTTTCTGAAACCAATCTTTTCATTGTACCTTACAAAGCCAATATCTATAAGATGCCACCAAAATCAGCTCTCTTTCCTCTGTGCCACACTGTCTTTGTATGTGGTTGGCACGTAAGAGCCATTTACTGGATTAGATAGTACACAAGGTCCCCCGACTGGTGGGCCCCAGAGCTACAACTGAAACCCAAGTCTTCTGCTGTATCCACTGCCTTTACCTGTGCTGCCTCTGAATGTAAAGATTCACCATTTGAGGGATTGCATATTCCCAATGAATTCCAACAACACAAGCTGAATTAAGTTGCTTGCCAAGGCCTCATTGTCCCCCTCCCTCCTGACAAGTCTGCTCTCCACCAGGGCCTTGGTGTCTTAGAAAAGGGAATATTAACAGTCCTACTGGTTGGGCCACAAACAGAAGCTAAGGATCCTAGAACTAAAGCTGGAGATGACATCTTCTAGGCCAATCTCCTCATTAAATAGAGGAAGAGATTAGGACCCAGAAAGAGATAATAAATTGCCAAAGGCCAGTCAGGTAGTAAGTGGCCATGACAGCATTTAAATTCAGGACCTTTGATTCTAAACGAACTTCCTAAATTCTCCGTTATTGAAGATGGCAATACAATCCTCCCAGTCCCCCAGGCATCTAGAAGTCACCCTGTATTCCCCACTGTTCTAAGCACCAGGTATAGAAAAACTAAACTAAAAATAAGCTTTGCCCTCAAAGAACTTACTGCTTCTGAAAGAACACAATGCTTACACAGCTAAGTAGACATACATACAAACATACTAATTTGTTTTTATTTTTTTAATTGAAAAAATTTATTTAATTAATTAATTTAGAATATTTTCCTCTGGTTACATGATTCATGTTCTTTCCCTCTCCTCCTACACCCATAGCTGATGAGCAATTCCACTGGCTTATACATGTATCATTGTTCAAAACCTATTTTCATATTATTAATATTTGCACTAGAGTCTACATCCCCAGTCATAGCCCCACCGACCCATGTGATCAAGCAGTTGCTTTTCTTCTGTGTTTCCTCTCCCACAGTTCTTCCTCTGGATGTGGATAGCATCTTTCTCATAAGTAACTCAGAGTTTTCCTGGATCATTGAATTGCTGCTAGTAGAGAAGTCCACTACATTTGATTGTTCCACAGTGTATCCGTCTCTGTGTATAATTTTCTCCTGGTTCTGCTCCTTTCAGCTGCATCAATTCCTGGAGGTTGTTCCAGTCTCCATGGAATTCCTCCACTTTATTATTCCTTTGAGCACAATAGTATTCCATCACCAACAGATACCACAATGTGTTCAGCCATTCCCCAATTGAAGGGCATCCCCTCATTTTCCAATTTTTTTTGCCACCACAAAGAGAGCAGCTATGAATATTCTTGTACAGGTCTTTCCCCTAATTATCTCTTTGGGGAACAGACCCAGCAGTGCTACGGCTGCAGGGCAGACAGACTTTTAGCGCCCTTTGGCCATAGTTCCAAATTGCCTTCTAGAATGGTTGAATCAATTCACAGTTCCACCAGCAGTGCATAAATGTCCCAATTTTGCCACATCCCCTCCAACATTTATTACTTTCCTTTGCTGTTATGTTAGCTATTCTGCTAGGTGTGAGGTGGTACCCCAGAGTTGCTTTGATTTGCATTTCTCTAATTATAAGAGATTTAGAATATTTTTCCATGTGCTTATTGATAGTTTTTATTTCTTTGACTGATATTTGCCTATTCATGTCCCTTGCCCATTTATAAATTGGAGAATGACTTGATTTTTTGTACAACTGATTTAGCTCCTTATATATCTGAATAATTAGACCTCTGTCAGAGGTTTTTGTTAAAATCTCCCCCCAATTTGTTGTTTCCCTTCTAATTTTGGTTGCATTGGTTTTGTTTGTACAACCCCTTTTTAATTTAATATAATAAAATTATCTATTTTGCATTTTGTAATTTTTCTGACTTGCTTGGTCTTAAAATCTTTCCCTTTCCAAAGATCTGACAAGTATACTTATCTGTGTTCACCTAATTTACTTATAGTTTCCTTCTTTATATTCAAGTCATTCACCCATTCTGAATTTATCTTTGTATAGGGTGTGAGATGGTGATCTAAACCCAATCTCTCTCATACTGTTTTCCAATTTTCCCAGCAGTTTTTGTCAAATAGTGAAATCTGGGATCTTTGGGTTTATCATAGACTATCTTGCTGAGGTCACTTACCTCAAGTCTATTCCATGATCCTCCCTTCTGCCTCTTAGCCAGTACCATATTGTTTTGATGACCACTGCTATGTAATATAGTTTGAGATCTGGGACTGCAAGGCCACCTTCCTTTGAATTTTTTTCATTATTTCCCTTGATATTCTTGATTTTAATTTTTTCTAATTCAGTAAAAAAGTTTCTTGGTAGTTTGATAGGTATGACACTGAATAAGTAAATTAACTTGGGTAGGACTGTTACTGTTACTTTAATTATGTTAGCTCATCCTACGCATGAGCAATCAATGTTTTGTTCCAATTGTTTAGATCTAGTTTTAATTGTGTGGAGAGTGTTTTGTAGTTGTGTTCATATAGTTTCTGTGTTTGTCTTGGCAGATAGATTCCCAAGTATTTTATATTGTCTAGGGTGATTTTAAATGGAATTTCTCTTTCTAATTCTTTCTGCTGAAATGGGTTGGAGATATATAGAAATGCTGATGACTTATGTGGGTTTATTTTGTATCCTGCAACTTTGCTAAAGTTGTTGATTATTTTCACTAGTTTTTTAGTGGATTCTTTAAGTAGACCATCATATCATCCTCAAATAATGATAATTTGTTTTTATAAGGTAAATTGCATATATATAAATTTATACTTATATAGACATATATGATTATTAAAAAAAGAGAAAGAGTACTAACACATGGGGAGATCAGGAAAGACAACAGCTCCTTAGAGGTGGCATTCAAGCTGAGCTTCAGAAGGAAGCCAGAGTTTCCAGATAAAGATGAGGAGTGAGTGCATGCCAGGCACAGGGCACAGCCTCTGTGAAGGCAAAGAAGTGGGAAATGGAATGTTGTGGTTACGAGAAAAGAAAGTAGGCCAATTTGGTTGGAATGCAGAGTACATAAAGGGAAGCTATATGTAATAAATATGAAAAGGTAAGTAGGAAGCAAATTATGAAGGGCTTTAAATGCCAAGCCAAGGACTTAAAAAACTGTAAACCCCAGGGGGGCATCTAGGTAGCTCAGTGGATTGACAGCCAGGCCTGGAGACTAGAGGTCCTGGGTTCAAATCTGGCCTCAGACACTTCCTAGCTGTGTGACCCTGGGCAAGTCACTTGACTTCCATTGCTTAGCCCTTACCACTCTTTTACCTTTGAGCCAATATACAGTATTGACTCCAAGACAGAAGGTGAGGGGTTTTTAAAAAAAAATTATAAATCCTAAAGTCAGTCAGTCAACAAATATTTATGAAGCCCCTAATATATACCAGGCAAGCACTGTACTAAACAATGGGGACAAAAGAGAGGTAAAAGACAGTCCCTGATCTAAAGGAGCTCACTGTCTAATGGGAGAGACAATGTGCAAACAAGCTATAGACAGGGTAAACTGGAATGAATGAACAGAAGGAAGTTATTGGAATTAAGGGGGATGGGGAGAGGCTTCTTATAGAAGGTAGTCTTTTAGTTAAGATTTGGAGGAAGCCAAGAAAGTCAGAAGTCAAAGATAAGAAGGAAGAAGATTCCAATTAATGACTTCAATAAATTCAAAGAATGTGAGTTAGTTAGGGTAGATGAACAACAAAGAGAATAGACTCAAAGTAGCATTAGCAAAGCAAATCAGAAAGACAAAGTACTAACTTAAAATACATAAAGGGCTAAAAATTGATAGAAAAAAAGAAATAAATCAAGAAGGACCTACATCTTAGTGTGTTTAATAAGTTTAAGACACAGCTAGGTGGTACAATGGATGAAGCACTGCTCAGAAAAGTATGAGTTTGAATCTAGGACAAATTGGGGTGGGAGTAGGGGTGTGTGTGTGTGTGTGTGTGTGTGTGTGTGTGTGTGTGTGTATGTGCGTGCGTGCGTTGAAACCTTATTCTTTGGCTGAATTTAAGCCTAGGATTAGAGAAGTGCAATCCTTTCAGTCACTGAACGGCAGAGGATGAAACTTTTTACAAAGCTCAAAAACAGACTAGAGCGGTGTATGGAAGAAGATAGTAGTCATGTTGATTGTAGTCAATGCATCAACCTTTAAAAAGTTAATTAACTCTTCAAAAGTCACTTTTATAACTTTGCTGTATTTACATCTTAAAACTTACTAGAGCTTAAAAACACAAAAAGACATTTCAGATACCCGATAAAATGCACCCCACAAGTATTCAACTGAGGTCCAGCAAGAGGGTTGTTTATTACATGGGCTAAAATCTGACCCCAGGCCTAATTTATTCAAGGAATATTTGCTATAATATGGCACCTTATTTTCTTTTTTCTTTTTCCATTTTCTTTTTTCAATAAACAAAAGCAAATTTTCTTCCCTCCCACTCCTACCTCCTCCCCCAACTGGGAAAGAAACAAAAGCAAAATGTGTCCCTCAGTGTTGTTGTGAAGATCAAATGAGATAATATTTGGAAAAGTGTTTAATACAGTGGCTGGCACATAGCAAACACTTAATAAATGCCTATAAAATGCCAAGTCAAAACAAGCCAAATTCCTACACTGCCTATGTTCCAAAAATACTTCTCGGTCTGCACGGTGAGTCAATCAGGTCTCTGTCAAAATATGGGTAACAAGCTTGATCACTCTTCCTGTCGAGTTGGGATCAGTTGTTTTTAATTTGTTCAAAGTTGTTCCTCTTTACAATGCAGTTGTTATTATAGAAGTTGTTCCCAATATTCTTGTTTATTTCAGTTTGCATCAATTCATATGTTCTTAACTTTCTCTGAAACCATCCCCTTCTCTTTTCTTACAGGACAATAGTATCCCATCACTTTCAGATACCATAACTTGTTTAGCCATTCCCCAGTTGGTGGGTATCCCCTCAGTTTCCAATTCTGTCACCACAAAAAAACTGCTGCTAGAAATGGTTTTGTTCATATGGATCTTTTCTGTCTTCCTTTGATCTCTTTGGGGTATAGGCCTGGTGGTGGTATTGCTGGGTTAAAGGGCCGGAGTAGGGTTAGTCATATTTTGGATATAGTCCCAGAAGGCTTTCCTTGAAGGGTGAACTAATTTACAGCACCACAAAGAATTCACTCATGTGTACTGTCTTCCTAAAGCCCCGCCAAACTGTCATTTTCCCTTTTTGTCAACTACTAGTTGGATGATTGTGAGGTGGGACTTCAGCACGTTTTCACATGACTGTTCAACTATATTTTTCATACAACTGTGTTTCTGGTCTACCTTTCTTGACTAGTTCAGACAAAAGTGAGCCTTAAGTATCATCTGCTCCCCCAAACTCTTCTTCCTTCAACTAGAGAAAACCCTGATCAGAAGAGATACTTTCCCCAGTCCTTATTCTCTTTCCCCTCTGCATTCCTTTGCCATCTCTTTCTTTTTCCTTTTAGATCATTGAAATTAATAAAATTTCTCCTTAGGTCCTCTCTTTTATTTGATTCTATGACCACTAGTGACATGTGGGTTCTGGGGTGACACAGATATCATTTCCATCTTCCTATCACACTGTAAAAACTTCAATCAAAAGCAGTTAAGCTAATTAATATGAATTTCTCAGTGACTTAGTGAGTAGTACTTCATGACTTTCTCCAACAGCATGCATTAGTCGATTCTCTAGGACTCTTTAAGTAGACCATCATATCATGTGCAAAGAGTGATAGCTTGGTCTCCTCATTACCTATTTTAATGCCTTGATATGGTCAATTATGTGGATTATTTTCCTAATATTAAACCACCCTTGATTCCTGGTATAAATTGCACCAAGTCATAGTGAATAATCTCCTACTAATAAAACTAGCACTTCTTGTTAAAAGGTACTGATGACAATGGGCATCTTTGCTTTACTGCTAAGATTCTGGGAAGGATCTCTCACTTTTCTCCACTGCACATTTCTTGTTTTCTCATAGCACCATTAACTTGTTTGGTCTATTTTAATTTTCAAGGAGCGATTTACTTGGGTAAGATTTTGTATCTCTTGTGGTACTATTTCTCCTTCCAAACCTTTCCTCTGTAGCTCTAATTTCTTTTCCCGATTCTATGATTCTCTCTGTCTCTTTTATAAAATTACTAAGTCATTTCACTTCTTCCAGGAATTCTAGTCTTATGGTCAAGCTGTGTTATTCTTTGAGACTCTGCTTGTTGTAAAAAAGCACTTTACAAAAATGATCTCATTTCATCCTCCCAACAATGCTGGGAGGTAGGTGCTATTATCCACATTTTACAGAAAATGAATAATGAAATAAATTGGTTCAACTGAATTTTATGCCCATTGCTTCTTTATATGCTCTATGGAGAAAATGAAAACGGAGAAATTCGCAATTGGAATGTACATATGCGCATTATGGATCAACCTATTTACAAACAATAAATAATTCTTTATAATATTCTCCACAAGCATCCAATCAGGTTTCTTCAAAACGAGGATGACTACCTCATTGCCACTGACTTGAATTCCAGGAGCATTTGCTAGGAGATGTTGTCTATTTTTTGAAGGGCCCATTCAGCTCTGGGAGAGCATTGGTCAGGAAAAAATAGAATCATAATATCTAAGGCCTAGGAGGGACGTCTGGGTCCTCTAGTACCTTTGAATAGAGAAACAGCTTTCTTATTCTACTTATGGTAGGAAGCACTAGACCGCACAATTTAAACGTAACTCATGCCCAGTACCCTACCATTTCTATCTGATGGAAGAAAGGGATATCTATTTTAAGAGCCCAATGAATTCTGAAAAACTGTTCAAAGACTCACAGAATTAAGCGTCTTAGAACTGATAGGGACCTTAGAAGTTAAAAAATGATCCTGTACATGAAATAGATTTCCTTAAGATGATAGTCAATATGTTGTATCATAACACCTTCAGTGAACATGGCCATTTAGGGGAAACATCTGCCTCTTAAGGCAATGCATTCTACTTTTTCCCAGCTCAATTCCGCTGAAACCTTTGCCGTATGAGAAAAACTGATAAGCTACCCTCAGTTTTGTTTACACAGATCCATTGAATAGCTTCAGGGGCAAGAAAAAAAATATTTCACAAGGGGGCAGCTGGGTAGCTCAGTGGATTGAGAACCAGGCCTAGAGACGGGAGGTCCTAGGTTCAAATCTGACCTCAGCCACTTCCTAGCTGTGTGACCGTGGGCAAGTCACTTGACCCCCATTGCCTAGCCCTTACCACTCTTCTGCCTTGGAGCCAATACACAGTATTGACTCCAAGACGGAAGGTAAGGGTTTTAAAAATATTTTACACAAGATGTATATCCATCTGCTACGGTCCACCTCATATATGGATGGTCATCACCTCTATAATATGCAACGCCAATTATACTCCATTTCCTTGTAGAGGGCCACCCACCAACCCAATTGCTCCTGATCTGATCCAAAGCTTTAGCAATTTCAAGTGTATTGGTTAAGAGAGGGTAAAACATTTTCTAAGGTTCAGTTCAGGGCAGAGAGGCCATCTTCAGTTACTCACAGAATGCCAGACTCTCAGAGCTGGCAGACAAATCAGTGTCCTTTAAATACATGCAAAAGTAATTTTGGCATGAGTACTCATCTTAAGTTACTTTAACCAGAGCCACAAAGCCCCTAAACCAATCATAAGCCTCATGGCTGCTCCTACTCCCAACCCTGACCTCCTTGATCTCTTCACACATACAACTGATGGAAGTAGGGCCCACTAAACTCTGGAAAATTTTGTTCAAAGAACCCCAGAACAAAAGCCTCTGAGAGTGGGTAGGGATCTCAGGAGCTAAAAAGATGAGCCCCTAAATGAAACAGAACTGTTTCTTAATCCCATAGTTGTCCTGTAGTCCTTGAGTGAACATGCCTACCAAAGGGGACACTCTCCTCCTAAGGTAAATGATTCAATTTTCCCACTGCTCCAGTAGGTTCAAAGTGTTTAGATGGGTTTCTCTTGGTTTTATACTCACTGTAACTACACTGATATGGAGGCAAGCAAAAACCATAAAATGTCCGCATCAGATGTCATATGTGGTGGTAAGGGGCTAGCTAAGTGGCTCAGTGAATTGGGAGCCAGGCTCAGAGACAGGTGATTTGGATGTGGCCTCACATACTTCCTAGCTGTGTTAACCCCGGGCTGGTCCCTTAACCCCCACTGCCTAGCTTTTATGGTTCTCGTGCCTTGGGATCACTGCACAGTATTGGCCAAAGACAGAAGGTTTTTTAAAAATAAGCTATGTGTGGCTAAAATACCACCAAACTTAGGAAGAATAATCAGCTCTATAAAAGGACCTACAATAGTTCCATTAAAGGACATCCTCCAAATAGCCTGTAATTAACCCCACTACCTGTCATTTATAGTTACAGTGAGGTGGTGCTGCAGTGAATAGAGTGCCAGACTTGGAGTCAGGGAGTCTCATCTTCCTGAGTTCAAATCTGGGCTCAGGCACTTATGAGCTGTATGACCCTGGACAAGTCACTTCACCCAGTTTGTCTCAGTTCCCTCATCTATAAAATGAGCTGGAGAAGGAAACGGAAAAACACTCCAGTATCTGTGATGATAAAACCCAAAATCAGGTCTAGAAGAATCAGATATAACTGAAAAATTACTGAACAACAGATGCCATTTAATTTCTAATTCTATTCTAAGAATGGAGTCTTATTACTAACAGCTTATTTAGCACTGAGTGGCCATCTACAATTAGCCAAGGAATAATAGCATCTCAGAGCTGAGAGGGACATCAACTTGCCAACATTCAAAAGTTAAATGCCTCAAAAATACTCATCTTGCTTAACTTCTGAGAGTAACCATTATGCCCCACAACTGAGAATGTGACCTATGCCCATCATGGTCTCACTTTTCCCCACAAATACTTGTTGTAAGAAGATGATGCATGTCAAGAAGGTCCATTCATCTCTTGGAATTCATGTTCAAAGACTCACAGAATGAAAGTCTCCTCAGGGACGTCAGGATTTTAAAAAGATAAACTAATGCTTGAAATACATTTTTTTCCTTAAGAACACAGCAAATATTTAATGTGATTCCATAGGGGAAGTGATTAATTCTTTTGTATTACCAACTAATCTTAGTACATAATAAAATGAAGAGTAATTAGATTTGGTTAAATAGTTGAATAGATTCTTTAAACTTGCAGAGTAAGTCTGCTCATGTGGCCTGATGAGTAAGTGTCAGCATGGGCAAGATTTCATACCTCTACCCAATGTATAACCATCTAAGTCAGTGTTGGTGAAGGTTTTTAAGTTCATGTGCCCAAAATGCAACTTTGAGCTGCCTGCGAGCCCCCCACATTACCTCAGAGAGCAGAGAGAGGAAGTGAACATTTTGGGTGGCTGAACAGAGGTGGGGAATGCAAAAAATGCCCTTGGGAAGAGGGGGAATGGAACAGCTCCCCCAGTCTTGGCCAGGCACACATGCCAATGCTTTACCAATGCTGATCTAAGTCCTACCTGATAGGAATGTCATAAGCCTCTATGGAAAGTCCCCTGGTTATTTTAGGAGCCCTTCAAACTACTTGTCATTTTCTTCTGTTGCCTAACATACAGCGGGATCAACCTCCCCACAAGCCCATTGCCCAATACCACTGCTCTGTGACCATGAGTCAATAGGGTAGGGGTCAGGTAGTTCTACTAGCCTGTAACTACCACTGAGAATTTATACTTTGTGCTACACCCTCTGGATATGAGGATAAAAAAATTTGTTCTTAGAGCATGAAGTGGTCTCAAATCATGAAGAAGGTCCTATTTGTTAAAAGATGTCAGAGGGGGCAGCTGGGTGTCTCAGTGGATGGAGAGTTAGGCCTAGTGATGGGAGGTCCTAGGTTCCAATCTGACCTCAGACACTTCCTAGCTGTGTGACCCTGGGAAAGTCATTCACCCCCACTGCCTAGTCATTACTGCTCTTCTGCCTTGGAACTAATACACAGGATTGATTCTAAGATGGAAGGTAAGGGTTTAAAAAGAAAAAGAAGCCAGATCTCTTTAATAAATAGTTATTGGTTTAGAAAAAAAAAGAGTACACTTCCGGTTAAGATGGCGGCTTAGAGAAAGCTAAAGTTCAGATCTCTGGAAAACCCCTCCCGACCGATCTCAAACTATAAGCTCCTAAGGCGCCGAAATTCAAAACGATCAACAGCATAAACCCTGGGAATCCTCCTCCTGGACCCGGATCAAAAGGTACGGCCCCCCTCAAAAGCCAGAACCCGAGATCACTCGGACCTAAGGGGTAGGAGCGCAGAGTCCAAGGCTCCCGGAAGCCGCAGCCCGGCCCGGCTCAGAGAGCAGGGTCCTCGGAACAACAACCCTCAGGGCCTTCTATCCGAGTCCCAGTGAAAGTCACTGCCCTCGGAGCTCCCCCCGGCAGAGAGCAGGGTCGAAACAACAGCAACCCTCAGGGCCTTCTATCCGAGTCCTAGTGAAAGTCACTGCCTGGAGCTCCCGCTGCAGAGAGCAGGGTAGAAACAACAGCAACCCTCAGGGTGGGCAAGACAGCCTCACGGGCTGGATCCTGCTATCCAAGTCTCAGTGAAAGTCCCTGCCCTCGGAGCTCTGGGAAGCCGAAGCCCATCCCCCCGCAGGCCGACGAAACAGCCTCACGGCCAGCTATTCTGAAGGCAACTTCCAGAAAGCAACCCGACCCAGAGAGCCAGGAGAGAGTGTGGCCTCCTGGTCCGACCCTTCCACTCCAGTTCCAGTGAGGCATACTCAATTTAACCCAGGGAAACCTCATAGAACCGACAATCTTCCCAGGACTAAAGCCTCTGAACACCAGACAGAGATAAGAAAAGCTAATCCTCCCCATTCAGAGATGGCAAACTCCACAGAAGCACAGAAGCCCCAAAATACCAAGAAAAATAAGAAGAAAGGGGCGACTTTGGACACATTCTATGGAGCCAAAATACAAAATACAGAGGAGATAGAAGAAGATATACAAGAAAATTCTCCAAAATCTTCCAAAGGAAATGGAAACTCTCCACAAACCCATGAAGAATTTGAATCAGAAATGACCAAAAAGATGGAAGCCTTCTGGGAGGAAAAGTGGGAAATAATGCAAAAGAAATTCACGCATCTACAAAACCAGTTTGACCAAACTGTAAAAGAAAACCAGGCTTTAAAGCAAGAACTAATAAAGCAAAGCCAAAACACCAAGAAATTAGAAGAGAACATAAAATATCTCACCGACAAGGTGATAGATCTGGAAAATAGAGGGGGAAGAGATAATTTAAGAATAATTGGACTCCCAGAAAAGCCAGAAATAAACACCAAACTCGATATGGTGATACAAGATATAATCAAAGAAAATTGCCCAGAGATTCTAGAACAAGGGGGCAATACAGCCACTGACAGAGCTCACAGAACACCTTCTACACTAAACCCCCAAAAGACAACTCCCAGGAATGTAATTGCCAAATTCCAAAGCTATCAAACAAAAGAGAAAATCCTACAGGAAGCCAGAAAAAGACAATTTAGATATAAAGGAATGCCAATCAGGGTCACACAAGACCTTGCAAGTTCTACTCTGAATGATCGTAAGGCATGGAACATGATCTTCAGAAAGGCAAGAGAGCTGGGTCTCCAACCAAGAATCAGCTACCCAGCAAAACTGACTATATACTTCCAAGGGAAAGTATGGGAATTCAACAAAATAGAAGATTTCCAACTTTTTGCAAAGAAAAGACCAGAGATCTGTGGAAAGTTTGATACCGAAAATCAAAGAGCAAGGAATACCTGAAAAGGTAAATATTAAGAAAAGGGGAAAAATGTTATCTTCTTCTTTTACTCAAACTCTCTTCTATAAGGACTACATTTATATCAATCTATGTATACCAACATGTGGGGAAAATGTAATGTATAAATAGGGGGTAAAGAAAGACCAAATAGAATAATCGTTCTCACACAAAGATTCACATGGGAAGGGGAGGGGAAGAAAACTCCTATAAGAAGGAGAGGAAGAGAGGGGTTTTTTTTTACTTAAACCTTAATCTCAGGGAAATAAACTCTGAGAGGGAAAAACATCCAGATCCATTGGGATCTTGAATTCTATCTTACCCAACAAGGGTAGGGAGAAGGGAAAACCAAGGGGGGGAGGGGGAGAGGGAGAACAAAAAGGGAGGGAAAAAGAGGGGGGAGGGGGAAAGAACAAAAAGGGAGGGACTAAAAAGGGAAACATCAAGGGAGGGGACAAGGGGGACTGATTCAAAGTAAATCACTGGACTAAAAGGTAGAGCTGAAGAAGAAAAGGTTAGAATTAGGGAAGGATATCAAAATGCCAGGGAGTCCACAAATGACAATCATAACTTTGAACGTGAATGGGATGAACTCACCCATAAAACATAGACGAATAGCAGAATGGATTAGAATCCAAAACCCTACCATATGTTGTCTTCAAGAAACACACGTGAGGCGGGTTGACACCCACAAGGTCAGACTTAAAGGATGGAGTAAGACCTTCTGGGCCTCAACTGAAAGAAAGAAGGCAGGAGTGGTAATCATGATATCTGATAAAGCCAAAGCAAAAATAGACCTGATCAAAAGGGATAGGGAAGGTAATTATATTTTGTTAAAAGGGACCCTAGACAATGAGGAAATATCATTAATCAACATGTATGCACCAAATAATATAGCACCCAAATTTCTAATGGAGAAACTAGGAGAACTGAAGGAAGAAATAGACAATAAAACCATACTAGTGGGAGACATAAACCAACCATTATCAAATTTAGATAAATCAAATAAAAAAATAAATAAGAAAGAGGTAAAAGAAGTGAATGAAATCTTAGAAAAATTAGAATGAGTAGACATATGGAGAAAAATAAATAGGGATAAAAAGGAATACACCTTCTTCTCAGCACCACATGGCACATTCACAAAAATTGACCATACATTAGGTCACAGAAACATAGCACACAAATGCAGAAAAGCAGAAATAATGAATGCAGCCTTCTCAGATCACAAGGCAATAAAAATAATGATTAGTAATGGTACATGGAAAACCAAATCTAAAACCAATTGGAAATTAAACAATATGATACTCCAAAACCGTTTAGTTAAAGAAGAAATCATAGAAACAATTAATAATTTCATCGAGGAAAATGACAATGGCGAAACATCCTTTCAAACCTTTTGGGATGCAGCCAAAGCGGTAATCAGAGGTAAATTCATATCCCTGAATGCTTATATTAACAAACAAGGGAGAGCAGAGATCAATCAATTGGAAATGCAAATGAAAAAACTCGAAAGCGATCAAATTAAAACCCCCCAGCAGAAAACCAAACTAGAAATCCTAAAAATTAAGGGAGAAATTAATAAAATCGAAAGTGATAGAACTATTGATTTAATAAATAAGACAAGAAGCTGGTACTTTGAAAAAACAAACAAAATAGACAAAGTACTGGTCAATCTAATTAAAAAAAGGAAGGAAGAAAAGCAAATTCACAGCATTAAAGATGAAAAGGGGGACAGCACCTCCGATGAAGAGGAAATTAAGGCAATCATTAGAAATTACTTTGCCCAATTATATGGCAATAAATACACCAATTTAGGAGAAATGGATGAATATATACAAAAATACAAACTGCCTAGACTAACAGAAGAGGAAATAGAATTCTTAAATAATCCCATATCAGAAATTGAAATCCAACAAGCCATCAAAGAACTTCCTAAGAAAAAATCCCCAGGGCCTGATGGATTCACCTGTGAATTCTATCAAACATTCAGAGAACAGTTAATCCCAATACTATACAAACTATTTGACATAATAAGCAAAGAGGGAGTTCTACCAAACTCCTTTTAGGACACAAACATGGTACTGATTCCAAAACCAGGCAGGTCAAAAACAGAGAAAGAAAACTATAGGCCAATCTCCCTAATGAATATAGATGCAAAAATCTTAAATAGGATACTAGCAAAAAGACTCCAGCAAGTGATCAGAAGGATCATTCACCATGATCAAGTAGGATTCATACCAGGGATGCAGGGCTGGTTCAACATTATGAAAACCATCCACATAATTGACCACATCAACAAGCAAACTAGCAAGAACCACATGATTATCTCAATAGACGCAGAAAAAGCATTTGATAAAATACAACACCCATTCCTATTAAAAACACTAGAAAGCATAGGAATAGAAGGGTCATTCCTAAAAATAATAAACAGTATATATCTAAAACCAACAGCTAATATCATCTGCAATGGGGATAAACTAGATGCATTCCCAATAAGATCAGGAGTGAAACAAGGATGCCCATTATCACCTCTACTATTTGACATTGTACTAGAAACACTAGCAGTAGCAATTAGAGAAGATAAAGGAATTGAAGGCATCAAAATAGGCAAGGAGGAGACCAAGTTATCACTCTTTGCGGATGACATGATGGTCTACTTAAAGAATCCTAGAGATTCAACCAAAAAGCTAATTGAAATAATCAACAACTTTAGCAAAGTTGCAGGATACAAAATAAACCCACATAAATCATCAGCTTTTCTATATATCTCCAACACAGCTCAGCAGCAAGAACTAGAAAGAGAAATCCCATTCAAAATCACCTTAGACAAAATAAAATACCTAGGAATCTACCTCCCAAGACAAACACAGGAACTATATGAACACAACTACAAAACACTCGCCACACAACTAAAACTAGACTTGAGCAAATGGAAAAACATTAACTGCTCATGGATAGGACGAGCCAATATAATAAAAATGACCATCCTACCCAAACTTATTTATCTATTTAGTGCCATACCCATTGAACTACCAAAATACTTCTTCACTGATTTAGAAAAAACCATAACAAAGTTCATTTGGAAGAACAAAAGATCAAGGATATCCAGGGAAATAATGAAAAAAAACACATACGATGGGGGCCTTGCAGTCCCTGACCTAAAACTATATTACAAAGCAGCAGTCATCAAAACAATTTGGTACTGGCTAAGAAACAGAAAGGAAGATCAGTGGAATAGACTGGGGGAAAGCGACCTCAGCAAGACAGTATACGATAAACCCAAAGATCCCAGCTTTTGGGACAAAAATCCACTATTCGATAAAAACTGCTGGGAAAATTGGAAGACAGTGTGGGAGAGACTAGGAATAGATCAACACCTCACACCCTACACCAAGATAAATTCAAAATGGGTGAGTGACTTAAACATAAAGAAGGAAACCATAAGTAAATTGGGTAAACACAGAATAGTATACATGTCAGACCTTTGGGAGGGGAAAGGCTTTAAAACCAAGCAAGACATAGAAAGAATCACAAAATGTAAAATAAATAATTTTGACTACATCAAACTAAAAAGCTTTTGTACAAACAAAACCAATATAACTAAAATCAGAAGGGAAACAACAAATTGGGAAAAAATCTTCATAGAAACCTCTGACAAAGGTTTAATTACTCATATTTATAATGAGCTAAATCAATTGTACAAAAAATCAAACCATTCTCCAATTGATAAATGGGCAAGGGACATGGATAGGCAGTTCTCAGATAAAGAAATCAAAACTATTAACAAGCACATGAAGAAGTGCTCTACATCTCTTATAATCAGAGAGATGCAAATCAAAACAACTCTGAGGTATCACCTCACACCTAACAGATTGGCTAACATTACAGCAAAGGAAAGTAATGAATGCTGGAGGGGATGTGGCAAAGTAGGGACATTGATTCATTGCTGGTGGAGTTGTGAACTGATCCAACCATTCTGGAGGGCAATTTGGAACTATGCCCAAAGGGCGACAAAAGAATATCTACCCTTTGATCCAGCCATAGCACTGCTGGGTCTGTACCCCAAAGAGATAATGGACAAAAAGACTTGTACAAAAATATTCATAGCTGCGCTCTTTGTGGTGGCCCAAAACTGGAAAATGAGGGGATGCCCATCAATTGGGGAATGGCTGAACAAACTGTGGTATATGTTGGTGATGGAGTACTATTGTGCTAAAAGGAATAATAAAGTGGAGAAGTTCCATGGAGACTGGAACAACCTCCAGGAAGTGATGCAGAGCGAGAGGAGCAGAACCAGGAGAACATTGTACACAGAGACTAATACATTGTGGTATAATCGAACGTAATGGACTTCTCCATTAGTGGCGGTGTAATGTCCCTGAACAACTTGCAGGGATCCAGGAGAAAAAAACACCATTCATAAGCAAAGGATAAACTATGGGAGTGGAAACACCGAGGAAAAGCAACTGCCTGAATACAGAGGTTGAGGGGACATGACAGAGGACAGACTCTAAATGAACACTCTAGTGCAAATACTATCAACAAAGCAATGGGTTCAAATCAAGAAAACATCTAATGCCCAGTGGAGTTATGCGTCGGCTATGGGGGGTGGGGGGGAGGAAAAGAAAATGATCTTTAACGAATAATGCTTGGAAATGATCAAATAAAATATATTAAAAAAAAGAAAGTACTATAAAGAGAAAATTCACAAGTCTTGGCGATTGGAAGGGCACAGAAGCTAGCAGAGAATGAGGAGTTCAAGGTAACTTTGAGGTGGGAAATCTAGTTAAAATGGAAGGATTTGAACCTAGATTTTCCAGCTCCAAATTCCACTGCACCACTAAGTCAAAAAGGTTAAAATGATGCAGAATGTGTCCTTTCTCTGCCAGTTGAGTAGTCTTTTGAACACATTGCTTTCACTGAATTTGTATTTGCTCTGCAGTCAGGGATAAATGGCACATGTAGCCTCTGTACTATGGAAATCTGTTTTAAACGATAATACATGTATAACCCAGATTGAATTGCTTGCCAGCTCTGGGAGGGGTGGGGGTGGGGAGAAGGGAGGGAGATAATTTGGATCATTTAACTTTGGAAAACTTACATGGAAATTTATTACTAAAATAAAAAATTTAAAAATAAAAAAAAACAAAAAAAATGACCATCCTACCCAAACTTATTCATCTATTTAGTGCCATACCCATTGAACTACCAAAATACTTCTTCACTGATTTAGAAAAAACCATAACAAAGTTCATTTGGAAGAACAAAAGATCAAGGATATCCAGGGAAATAATGAAAAAAAAACACATATGATGGGGGCCTTGCAGTCCCTGACCTAAAACTATATTACAAAGCAGCAGTCATCAAAACAATTTGGTACTGGCTAAGAAACAGAAAGGAAGATCAGTGGAATAGACTGGGGGAAAGCGACCTCAGCAAGACAGTATACGATAAACCCAAAGATCCCAGCTTTTGGGACAAAAATCCACTATTCGATAAAAACTGCTGGGAAAATTGGAAGACAGTGTGGGAGAGACTAAGAATAAATCAACACCTCACATCCTACACCAAGATAAATTCAAAATGGGTGAGTGACTTAAACATAAAGAAGGAAACCATAAGTAAATTGGGTAAACACAGAATAGTATACATGTCAGACCTTTGGGAGGGGAAAGGCTTTAAAACCAAGCAAGATATAGAAAGAATCATAAAATGTAAAATAAATAATTTTGACTACATCAAACTAAAAAGCTTTTGTACAAACAAAACCAATGTAACTAAAATCAGAAGGGAAACAACAAATTGGGAAAAAATCTTCATAGAAACCTCTGACAAAGGTTTAATTACTCATATTTATAATGAGCTAAATCAATTGTACAAAAAATCAAGCCATTCTTCAATTGATAAATGGGCAAGGGAAATGGACAGGCAGTTCTCAGATAAAGAAATCAAAACTATTAACAAGCACATGAAGAAGTGCTCTACATCTCTTATAATCAGAGAGATGCAAATCAAAACAACTCTGAGGTATCACCTCACACCTAGCAGATT
The DNA here is from genome assembly GCF_027887165.1 of Monodelphis domestica. Classification (NCBI taxonomy): domain Eukaryota; kingdom Metazoa; phylum Chordata; class Mammalia; order Didelphimorphia; family Didelphidae; genus Monodelphis; species Monodelphis domestica. The sequence continues at coordinate 7,687,664 of NC_077235.1, forward strand.
GGCTAACATAACAGCAAAGGAAAGTAATGAATGCTGGAGGGGATGTGGCAAAGTAGGGGCATTAATTCATTGCTGGTGGAGTTGTGAACTGATCCAACCATTCTGGAGGGCAATTTGGAACTATGCCCAAAGGGCGACAAAAGAATATCTACCCTTTGACCCAGCCATAGCACTGCTGGGTCTGTACCCCAAAGAGATAATGGACACAAAGACTTGTACAAAAATATTCATAGCTGCGCTCTTTGTGGTGGCCAAAAACTGGAAAACGAGGGGATGCCCATCAATTGGGAAATGGCTGAACAAACTGTGGTATATGTTGGTGATGGAATACTATTGTGCTAAAAGGAATAATAAAGTGGAGGAATTCCATGGAGACTGGAACAACCTCCAGGATGTGATGCAGAGCGAGAGGAGCAGAACCAGGAGAACATTGTACACAGAGACTAATACACTGTGGTATAATAGAATGTAATGGACTTCTCCATTAGTGGCGGTGTAATGTCCCTGAACAACTTGCAGGGATCCAGGAGAAAAAAACACCATTCATAAGCAAAGGATAAACTATGGGAGTGGAAACACCGAGGAAAAGCAACTGCCTGAATACAGAGGTTGAGGGGACATGACAGAGGAGAGACTCTAAATGAACACTCTAATGCAAATATTATCAACAATGCAATGGGTTCAAATCAAGAAAACATCTAATGCCCAGTGGACTTACGCGTCGGCTATGGGGGGTGGGGGGGAGGAAAAGAAAATGATCTATGTCTTTAACGAATAATGCTTGGAAATGATCAAATAAAATATATTTTTAAAAAAAAGAAAAAAAAAGAGTACAGAAAATTCATTGTCTTGTAGCCCTTGAGTGAACATATGGATTGAAGGACAAACATCTGCCTCTTGGGGAAGCCAATCATACTTTAACACAATTCCATGAAGTTAGGTTTTTGTTAAAGTCAAGTGTGACTCTCTACTGGTACTCTTTTAAATTGCCTGAAGGTCAAGAGAAACCAGAGAATAGAAACACACAATGGAAATGCATATTCTTCTTTAATAGGGTCCAACTTGTATAAATAACAGTAATCACCTCTATAATATGTCCCACAATGGCTCTTCTATGTCCCACTTAGAAGGATGTTAACCTTCTTACCCTTGACCTAATCTTGAGTTACAGAAATTCCAAGTGTACTGGCTACCAGATGATGGCATATTGGACCCTTTTAGCTCTTAGAGGTCATCCATAATGAGCCAAAGTATAACAACATTTTAGAGTCGAAAGAGACATAACTGAATCTCTAATACTTGAAAAAAGGTCTTCCTCTGAAGTGCTCATCTTCCCCTCTTTCCAGAAGGAACCATCCCATCCTAGACCTAAGAAGGCAACTGAGCACCATCACAGTCTTACTTGTTCCCTCATATTCCTGATGGAAGAATATGATATGAGTTCAAACAGCCCATTTAACTCTGGGAAACTATATTCAGACTGTTACAGAATCAAAGCCTTCCAGAATTGGTAGGGACTTACGCACGAAAAAAGAAGAGTGAATCCATCAATTACAACATCTCTTTAGGTCTATAGCCATTATGATGCCTTATAGTCCTCAGGGAGATACATTCATTATGGACAACCAACTACATCCTTATTTGGGCAATTGTACTTTACCATATTTTCATGAGATTTTAAGATTTTGATTAGAGAAATATGAAGAGATTCTCTTAATTGTGATGCTCTTTTAATCTGCTAAAAGGCAAGAGAAAGCATAGGATTTTATGATAAGAATGTATATGCTTTTGCTACATGTTTCATTCCTTACAAAAAAATAATCACCTCTAGAAGATGACCTACAAGCATTCTCAAAAGATCCATTTAGAATGATGCCCATCATGTTGGTCCTGACCTGATCATGAGCATCAGCAGTTCCAAGTATATTAGCTACCAGATGGTGTAATTCTTTCAAAGAGCCCATTCTGTTCTGGGAAGCAGTATTTGATGAGTCACAGAATGACAGAATGCAAGAGCTTGAAGAGACATCACAGCCCATCAAAGGGATTCAAAGGTAATAGGATATTAGGACTTAATCATACTCTACTTATGGTAAGAACCACCAAGCCCTGAAAATGCAACCCAGGGCCACCCTACTCATTGCCCCCATATACACTTGACAGGAGAAGATGATATGTGTGCTAAGAGTTCACTGAATGCTGGGAAATTGTGTTCAGAAGACAACAGAATTAGTGGCTCTCAGAAAGGGTAGGAACTTCAGCAGCTAAAAAGATGGGGACCTATACATGAAATAAACCCTTTCCTTAATCCTGAATCAACTTGTCCTTTTAGGTAAGAATATTTGCTTCCTGAGGCTGTCAATTACTCTTATTTTTTTTATACTTGTTACTCCTTTTTTCTGAAAAGGGTACAAGAAAAATCATTGAATTTCAATACTAGAATGTATAGGCAGTTAGTTGTAGTGTCCAATCTATGTAACAAAAATAATGGCCTTTAGAAACTGGTTCCACTAAAAAGGATACCCACCAAATGGCTCAATATTGGACTCCACGCTTCAGTCATTTCAGGTCTACTGGGAACGAGTCTTCTTTATTTAGTTGGGGCATATTTAACACTAGGCAGCTGTCTGCAGTGAGTCAAAGAGTAAGAGCATCTCAAAGCTGAGAACATCATCAACTGGCCCTCATGCAAAAGTAACTACCTTTGAAGTACTGATTTCCATCTTCTTATTTATGGGACGAATGAGACACCCTATCCCACAATGAAAGATGAAACCCAGGCCAGCCTCAGTCTCGTTTTTTCACTCATCTACCAGTCAGAAGAAGAATATGTCTCCACAAAGGGCTCATTCGACTCTGAGAAATTATATTCAAGGAGCAAAAGAAAAAGAATCAAAGCATTCTGGAGCACGCAGGGACTTCGGCACATGAAAAGACAGAAGCATACAGTCCTAAGTTAGATTCTTCTTTTCCTTAAGAATATAAACAACACACTGTCTTGTAGAGCTTGGGTCAAGGTGTTCATTTGCCTCCATAGGCATCCAATTGTACGTGTGCACAGCTCCATGCAGTTCACATGTTTTTCATGAGACGAGTGTTAATGAGATTTTCTCAATTTGAACATGTCTGGTGTCTTCTTCCACATGACCAATATGGAAATATGTTTTACATGATCGCCCATATATAGCCTATACTAAATTGCTTCCCACGGTAGGGAGGGGGGAGGGGAAGGAGGAGGGAAAGAATGTGGAACTCAAAATTTTAGAAAACTAATGTTCAAAACTGTTTTTATACCTAATTGGGTAAAAATAAAGGACTGAAAGACTTCATTTAACATTTAAATATATTTGCCCTCTAAATTGCTGATAGACCCAGAAAAAGAATAAAATTCCAAAATGGGAATATATATTCAACTGCACTTCGGCCAAGAAAAATACGGATAGTAAAACAATCTATTCCAGGAATATTTATTATTTTAAACACTCACCTTCTGTCTTAGAATCAAGGCTGAGGCAGAAGAGTGGTGGTAAGGGCTAGGCAATGGGGGTTAAGTGACTTGCCCATGGTCACCTAGCTAGGAAGTATCTGAGACCAGATTTAAACCCAGGACCTGCCATCTCTGGGCCTGGCTCTCAATCCACTGGGCCACCACGCTGCCCCCTCAGGAACATTTTCTTATATTCTATGTAAAAGAAAGCCCACTAAAAGGCAAATAGACTCAACAAAAGCACCTGTAATTGGCTATGAGAGTGTATAAAACTTTCTACGTGGTCATTGAGCTCCAAGAAGAAATCTCTAATGAGTCAAAGATCATTTTGGAATTGGGTGAGACATCAACTGGACCTCTACTAGGTGGAAAGGCTCAGATAAAATGATGTTATTCTACTTATAATAGGATATTCCATCTCCCACAACGAGAGAGCAGCTCCAGTTGATCCCAACCTCTCTTATTTGCTCAAAAATGATGGCAAGAAATGTTGTGGCATTTTAGGGCCAATTCAACTGGGAGAAGTTATAGTCAAATTTTTAGAGTAAAAAATATTCTCAGAAGAGGCAAAAGTACAAGAAAAACAACATTTCTTCATGTCTACAAACCATTAGATCATATCAGAATCCATGAGGAAGTATGTCTATTCATGGAAAGCACCATATTGTAACTGCAGTAAATTTTATGCCTACAAAGATTAATGAGGTTTAAAGGTTTTTTCATAAAGAAGCAGGGATTCGATTTTTTCAATGTTCTATGTATGATTCCTTAGAATATCCTCTGGAACAAAGCTAGCACAGATTTTTTCACAATACACAGGTATATCCTATTGCTGAAGGGGCCCTTCTATATGGGAATGGTAATCAACTCAATAAGATGCTCCACACATGGTTTTTCATGTTTGATTCAGAAGGATACACACCCTCTTGACCCTGACCAGATCCAAGCCTCAGGAATTCTAAGGATACCGGGTACCGGGTATGAAAATCATTTCCCAGGGAAAATTCAACTACTATTGATCCACTGCCACAGGTCATAGAATAATCAAGAGGGATGACCTTTGGCATTCCAAAACAGCCAAAATCATCTTCCTTAGAAATATCTATCTTGCTCAAATTTGGATAGGAACTAGCAGCCTCTAAAATTAAGCCCATCACAGTCTCCCTTGTCCCAATAAGCACCTGAGAAAAGAAGACTTGGGTTCTGTGAGCCCATTCCACCCTGAGGGACAATGTTCATAGAACCAATGGATCTGCAAAGTGGAGAGAAACCTTGGCAGCTGAAAACATAGCCCTCTAACAGAAATAAAAGGTTTCCTCAAGACTTCAACCAAGAGGTTGTTTTCTTGTCCATATAATGGGTCTGCTTTGGTGAGGTCACATGTCTTAGCAAAGAAAAGCAAACATCTTCTGAGTCACTAGATTTAAACATTCACCACATAAGCAACAAAATTGGGCTTCTCTCAATTTTGAACACATTATTGAATGAAATTCCTTCACCTAGAAGGAAAGCATGAAATGTCACAATAAGAATGTATAGTTTGCAGTTACAGGGTCCAGTGCAGAGAAGGGTAGTAATCCCTGCTGTACTATGTCTAGCAAGCATTCCCCCATTTTTGCACTGAGGTTGCCTTATATAGCTTCCCTTGACTTCAACCAGAACTTGAGCAATCTCGACTGGTTGCCTTATCATTCATATATTTTCTATACATCACTTCTTTCAAGCAATCACATTTCTTTTAAATCGGACTTTAAAAGTGGTAATGTGTATGGACTTCCAACTCCAATGTGAACGGCAATTACATTCTCTAAAAAGTACCAAAGATGTTCACTAGATTTCTTTGGAGAAGGTCACAACCCAACTGCTACTGCCCTGATCCAGAGCTTCAGTAATTTCAAGAAAACTGACCAGCCAGGAGGCATAATATTTTCTCAAAAATAAATCGAAGCAATCTTCAATGACTAAACCTGAAGGAATAACACTTTAAGATTGGGTGGGACACTGACTGGTCCTCTACGACATGCAAAAATATGTGTCTCAGAAGGAGTATTGCACTCCAACTATGGAAGGAATCCCGTTACCCAAGAATTAACTAAGCAGCCTAGGTTCATTGGAGTCACACTGGATCCAACAAAGTCATGAAGGAAGAATGGAGTCTAAGGGTCCATTTTAGTCCAAGAACATTCATTACAAAGTATCACAAAATCAGATTCTCTGAGATGATAAAGACTTCAGGAGAAAAAGAGAAAAACAAATACTTTCAACACAACATTGCTTCACATACATGAACCATAAGGTCACAGTGGACACCATGGGTCAACATGATTACTCCTTGAGAACCACCTTCTTGCAGCCTTGGTCAATTTTATTCTTCCAAAGATGCTTTAAGTTTAAAAGTGTTTTTCTTAAAAAGAAGCATGAATTGGATTTTTACCAGTCCTGCACCCTCTGCTCCTTGCCATTGTTTCAGGGACAAGAACAAAGAATGCCATGATCCACATGAATATTTTTCTTCTGTAAGGGATCCTATACACAGGAAAAGAAGTCAAATAAACAAAATGCCCCATAAATGGTCTTCAGTGTTCATATCTGAAAGATACCATATTGACCTGACCAGATCCAAGATTGAGGAAATCTAAGGATCCTAGGTACCACTACTATATAGGCTTACCACAACAGGTCACAGAATAGCAACACATTCTACGACCACCTGAGAGAAGATGATGATGTGAACTTTAAGGGTACATTCCACTCTGAGACCCAGTGTTCAAAAAATAACAGAAACAAAGGGTCTTCAGACTGGACAAAACCTTAGCAGCTGAAAACGCAGCCTTCTACATGAAATAAAATGTTTCCATATGAGTACACATGCGAAATTTTCTTCTTGGCCATAAAAAAGGTCTGCTTTGATGAGGTTCAATGTCTTTTGATACAAGGAAATCAAAAAGTCCACAGGGTTGGTGGGTTTAAACATTCCCCATATGATTAAAGAACTAACTACTCACAGTTTCGTACCCATTTCTGATTGAAATTCCTGAAGAAGAAAGGAAATCATGAAATTTTACAAAGTGCACATATTCTTTGTGCCACACAGAGGAGGGCAGTAACCACCTCTATAATATATTCTGCAAGACGTCCCTCACATTTGAACTGAAGCTGCCAAACTAATAGCCCTTGATTTCAGGCAGAGATTGGGCCATCATAAACCTAGTGGTTGTCATATATACATTAAATGTTAACTACCCAACTGTCCCTTCAAATGATCTAAGTTAAAAAAGGGATACTGTAGTCTTCTTTTAAAAAACCCAAATCAATTGTCAACAACAATTATCACCAGAGAAATAATTCATAATTTTTGTTTTGAGAAGGACCCTGCTCAATTGCCACTGACCTATTCTAGAGGTTCAGGTATTTCAAGAATATTGGCCAATCTGCAGAATATTTTCCAGAGAGTTCTTCAGCTCTAGGAAAATTTCTGTCATGCCTAAAACTGAAGGAATCATACTATAAACCTTAGGTAGTATCTCATCAACATGTTTACTATAAATCTAAAAATATGTGCTCCAGAAAGGCCTTTTATACTCCACTTAGGGAAAGAACTCCAATACCTAAAACTTAATAAAGTAGATAAGGCTTATCAGAATAATATTAGATTCAAGAAATCGTGAAAGGAAGAATATAACATGGAATCTAAAGGTCCATTTAATTTTGAGAACATTCATTCAAAAATGTCATGGAATCATTCACAAATGGGATAAAAGGCTTCAGTAGCAAAATAGAACATTGCTTCATAGCTTTTAACCAGCAGGGTACTGCAGGCACTAAGAGGGAATGTGACGACTCCTAGACAATCAGTTTCTTTTCATCTGGATCATTTAGTCCCCCAAAGATGCTTGAGGTTTAAAGGATTTTCATAAAAAAACCAAGAATTAGATTTTTTTTTTTTTGCGATCTTGTACCCGTGTACTCTTTGGCAATATATGTGGGACAAGAATGCCAATAGAATCTTATGATATACATGTATATCCTTATACCACTGGGGTCCACAGAAATGGCAACTGCCTCAATAATATGCCCCAAAAATGATCTTTCACATTCAACTCAGAGGATACTCACTCTCTTGACTCTGACGAGACCAGGCTTCTGGAATTCCAAGGAGATTGGGTAGACGATGGTAATCTTTTCTCAGGGCAAACATAACCACAATAGGCTCACTGTAACAGACCAAAAAACAATAACATAGAGGAGCTGACAGGGATAATGCTTGGTACTTTAAAATATATAAAACAATGGGTTGTAAAATATCCATTTTCTTCTTTATCAGGGAGGAATCAATAGGCTCCACAACAATGCCAATCACTCACGACTCTACTCCAATATACACTGCACAGAAACAATACTAGTGGGAGACTTTAACATACCACTCTCAAATTTAGATAAATCAAATGAAAAAATAAAAAAAGAAAGAGGTAAGAGATGTGAATGAAATCTTGGAAATATTAGAGTTAAAAGATATATGGAGAAAAATAAATAGGGGCATAAAGGAACAAACCTTTTCAGCTCAAATGGTACATTCATAAAGATTGACCATTTATTAGGGCAAAAGAGCAAGGCAAAAAAAGAGAAATAAAAAAGGAACCCTTTCATATCATAATGCAATAAAAATAATAATCAGTAAGGGCGCATGGAGAGCCAATTCAAAAATTAATTAGAAATTTAATAATATGATTCTAAAAAATAGGTTAAAGAACATATCATAGAAACAATCTGTTCCTACAGAAAGGAAAGGAACCTTAGAAGCTCCTAATACCACAATGTCTAAAAGATGAGGAGGATTCTATGGACTCATTATATTCTGATATACAATATTGAAGATATACTAGAAGTATTGTTACTAAAGAATGGGAAATGACATCAGAAACTCTAAACTCTAATAGCCCTTCATATACAACATACACAACATTCAACATGCTATAGCACTATTGTTTCACCAAAATGGGGAAGGAACTTAGAAATGAAAAATACCACCCAATCTAGTTGATGATAGTTGTTCAAAGAGCCCAGTCCATTCTGTAATGCAATATTCATTTTTTAAAGAAATATTGTTCCGACAGAATTGGAAAGAACCAGTGAAACATAAAATCACAAGAAACATACAGAATGATGCCAGTTTAAACACCCTTTTCATTCTGAGATACAATATTCAACATGTACTAGAAATTTTGGATCTACAGAATGTTACAGGTCCTCAGAGGTTATGAATAGTAACATGTCCAGAAGATGATGTGGCTTCTGAAGGCTCAATACGTTGTCATATACAGTGTCCAACATTTGATAGAAACATTTTTTTACAACAAGTGAAACAACTTCAGAAATTCTAAATTATAATGGCCCATCACATTCTAAGAGAAAATATTCAAGGAGTTATAGTATTATTATACCAACAGATTGAGAAAGGAACTCCAAAATGGCAAGATGTTACCTCATCTGGAGGAAGATGAAGGTCCTCAGGGGAGATTCCATTCTGTGAAAAAATATGCAATGTGTTACATATATATTATACCAATAGAAAGGAAAAGAACTTCAGAAAAACCAAATACCAAACTCTTTTTTGTCTAGAAGAAATGTCTAGAAGACAAAGAGGATTATAAGCCACCATTAAATTCTGAGATATAATATTCAATTTTTTTGAGAAATATTCTTCCTGCAGAGGGGGAAAATAACTCAAACAAAAAAATACCCTCTCTACATAACAATGCTTACTCCAAGGTCCAAGTACATTCTGTAATCCAATATTCAATTTTTTATATAAATATTGTTCCTACAAAAAGGAAAGTTATTTCAGAAACTCCAAATACCACCATCCCTAAAAAAGGAGGAGGATTCTAAGGGCTCATTATATTCTTATACACAATATTCAATGTGCTATACAAATAAGGTTTGTATTGAATGTGAAAGGACCTCAAAAACTCTAACATGTAAAAGCCCATCACATTCTAAGACACAACATTAAATGAGTTATAGTTCTATTGTAGCAACAAAATAGGAAAGGACCTTAGAAATGATTAATACAAAACTCTCTAGTTCATGATGCTTGGTCAAAGGGCCCAGTCCATTCTGTGATACAATATTCAATTTGTTTTATATAAATAACACACCTACAGAAAGGAAATGGACATCAGAATCTCCTAATACAACCATCTCCAAATGATGAAGAGGATTCTAAGGACACATTATATTCTGATATACAACATTCAAGAAGTACTAGAAACATTTTTTCTATAGAATGTGAAAGGACATCAGAAACTCTAAAGTTTAATGGCCTTTCACTTGCTAAGATACAACATTCAACGTGTGATAGCTATATTGTTCTAACAAAATGGGAAACGATCTTAGAAACGAAAAATACCACCCACTATAGATGATGATAGTTGATCAAAGAACCCAGTCCGTTCTGTTATACAATACTCATTTTTTTAAAAGAAATATCGATCCAACAGAATTGGAAAGGACCAGTAAAATTCCAAATCATAATAAACAGAGAATGATGCCAGTTCTAAAGACCCTTTTCATTCTGAGATACATTATTCAATATGTACTAGAAATTTTGGATCTAAAGAATGTAAAAGATCCTCAGAAACTATGAATACCAAGGTGTCAAGAAGATGAGGTGTGTTCTGAATGCTCAATACATTGTCACATAAAATATCCTAGTTGTTACAGAAACACTGTTCTACAGCGAATGAACCGACCCCAAAAATTCTAACTTCTAATGGTCCATCATATACTAGAAGGAAATATTCAAGGAGTTATAGTATTGTTTTTCCATCAGACTGAGAAAGGAACTCTGAAATGGCAAGATCCTACCTTATCTGGAGAATGATACGGGTTTTCAGGGCTGATCCTATTCTGTGATACGATATTCAATGTATTTGAGATATATTATGCCTAAATAAAGGAAAAGAACTTCAGAAAAACCAAATACCAAAACTATTTAGAAGACAAAGAGGATTGTAAGCCACTATTAAACTCTGAGATAAATATTCAATTTTTTATTAAATATTATTCATGCAGAGGGGGAAAAAGCTCAGAAACAAAAAAACACCTTTTCTACATGAAAATACTTGCTCAAAGGGCCCAGTCCATTCAGTGATACAATATTTAATTTTTTATAAAAATATTATAACTACTGAAAGGAACGGGAACTCAGAACCTCTTAATACCCCCAACTCTAAACAATGAGGAGTATCCTGAAGACTCAATATATTCTGTTATTCAATATCCACGATGTACTAGAAATATTGTTCCTAAGGAATGTGAAAGGACATCAGAAGCTCTAAAATCTAATGGCCGTTCACATCCTAAGACACAACATTCAAACTTTTATAGCACTAATTTTCCATTAAAATGGGAAAGGAGTACAGAAATGAAAAAAACCACTCACTCCATATGATGATAGTTGTTCCAACAGCCCAGTCGTTTCGAAATACAACACTCAAATTTTTAAAGAAATATAGTTTCCACAGAATTGGAAGGGACCCTTGAAGTTTCAATTCACAGCAAGCATAGGGAATGATGACATTTCTAAAGACCATTTTCATTCTGAGATACAATATTTAATATGTACTTGAAATATTGGATCTACAGAATGTGAAAGGTCCTCAGATACTATGAATACCAAGGTGTCAAGAAGATGATGTGGGTTCTGACCGCTCAATACATAGTCATATACAATATCCTAGTTGATATAGAAACATTGTTGTACAACATGTGAAATGACCTCAGGAATTCTAACTTCTAAGGACTCATTCGCTTCATAGAGAAAATATTCAATGAGTTATAGCATTGTTTGTTCAACAGATTGAGAAAGAAACTCTTAAATGGCAAGATCTTACCTTATCTGTAAGATCATGTGGATTCTCAGGCCCGATTTCATTCTATGACAAAATATTCAGTGTATTAGGAAGATATGAAACAGACAGCAAACTGAAGAACTAAATGAAAACAAATACTAATTATAGAAGACAACGAGGATTGTAGTCCGCCATTAAATCGTTCGGTATGGTGTTCAATTCCTTAAGAAATATTGTTGCTGCAGATGGGGAAAATTGCTCAGAGACACACAAAATAAATAACCTTTCTGCATGACAATGTGTGCTCAAAGGATCCAATCCATTCTGTGATACAATATTCAATATTTTTATATAAATATTATAGCTACAGAACGAACAGGGCCTCAGGATCTACTAATACCACCATGTCGATAAGATGAGGAGGATCCTTAGGGCTCGTTATTTTCGGATAGGCAATACTGAAGATGTACTAGAAATGTTGTTTCTATAGAATGTGAAAGGACATCAGAAACTCTAAACTCTAATGGCCTTTCACAATCTAAGACACAACACCCAAGGTATCATAGCTCAATCGTTCTAACAAACTCAGAAAGAAACTTAAGAAACGAACCAGAAGAATTGATTTAAATGTTGAAGCGTGCTCAAAGACCCCACACCATTCTGGAATACAATATTCAATTTTTTATAAAAATATTATACATACAGAATGGAAAGGGACCTCAGAATCTCCTAATACCAGCTTCTCTAAACGATGAGGAGTATCCCGATGTCTCAATATGTATTCTGATATTCAATATTCACGATGTACTCGAAATATCGTCTCTAAGAATGTGAAAGGCTATGAGAAACAAAAATGTCTAATGGCCTTTCACATTCTAAGACACAATATTGTTCCACCAAAACGGGAAAGGATCTTAGAAACAAAAAGTGACACACATTCCAGATGATGATTGTTGTTCCAAGAACATAGTCTGTTTTGATCTATAATATTCATTTTTTTTAAAGAAATGTTGTTCTGACCGAATTGGAAGGGTCCAGTGAAACATCAAATCACAGCAAACATACAGAATGATACAAGTAATAAAGATGCTTTTCATTCTCAGATACAACATTCAACATGTACTAGAAATTTTGGATCTCCAGAAGATCCTCAGAGGTTATGAATAGCCACATGTCCAGAAGATGATGTGGCTTCTGAAGGCTCAATACATTGTCATATACAGTGTCCAACATTTGATAGACACATTTTTCTACAGTACGTGAAACGACCTCAGAAATTCTGATTTCTATAGGCCCATTACATTGTAAGACAAAATATTCAACGAGTTAAAGAAATGTTATACCAACTGATTGAGAATGGAACTCTGAATTGGCAAGATCCTACCTTATTTGGAAGATGATGAGGGTTCTCAGGGCCGATTTCATTCTGTGACAAAATAGGGAACATGTTAGAGATACCTACAGAATTGCAAAGAACTTAAAGAAAATCAAAAACCAAACTCCCTAGAAGACAATGAAGACTGCAGCCACCATTAAAGTCCGAGATACAATATTTAATTACAGAGTGGGAAATTAGCTCAGAAACCAAAAAATACCCTTTCTACATGCCAATGCTTGCTCAAAGGGATCACTCAATTCTGCGACAAAATATTCAATCTTTCCTCAAAAAATTATACCTACAGAATGGAAAGGTCCCTCAGAATCTCCCAATAAAACCATCACTAAATGATGAGCAGTATCCTGAAGTCTCATATACTCTGATATTCAATATTCAAAAGGATCAAGAAATATTGTTACTCAAGATGGTGAAAGGACATCAGAAGCTCTAACGTCTAATGGCGTTTTATATTCTAAGACACAATATTCAATGGGTTATAGCTCAATTGTTCTAAGAAAATGGGAAAGAACTTTAGAAACAAATTATAAGAACCTCCTAAGTTGATGATGATTGGTCAAAGGGCCCAGTCCAATCTGTGATACAATATTTAATTTTTTATTAAAATATTATACCTACAGAAAGGAATGGGACCTGAGAACCTCCTAATACCCCCATCTCTAAACGATGAGGAGTATCCTGAAGACTCAATATATTCTGTTATTCAATATCCACGATGTACTAGAAATATTGTTCCTAAGGAATGTGAAAGGACATCAGAAGCTCTAAAATCTAATGGCCGTTCACATCCTAAGACACAACATTCAAACTTTTATAGCACTAATTTTCCATTAAAATGGGAAAGGAGTACAGAAATGAAAAAAACCACTCACTCCATATGATGATAGTTGTTCCAACAGCCCAGTCGTTTCGAAATACAACACTCAAATTTTTAAAGAAATATAGTTTCCACAGAATTGGAAGGGACCCGTGAAGTTTCAAATCACAGCAAGCATAGGGAATGATGACATTTCTAAAGACCATTTTCATTCTGAGATACAATATTTAATATGTACTTGAAATATTGGATCTACAGAATGTGAAAGGTCCTCAGATACTATGAATACCAAGGTGTCAAGAAGATGATGTGGGTTCTGACCTCTCAATACATAGTCATATACCATATCCTAGTTGATATAGAAACATTGTTGTACAACATGTGAAATGACCCCAGGAATTCTAACTTCTAAGGACTCATTCGCTTCATAGAGAAAATATCCAATGAGTTATAGCATTGTTTGTTCAACAGATTGAGAAAGAAACTCTTAAATGGCAAGATCTTACCTTATCTGTAAGATCATGTGGATTCTCAGGCCCGATTTCATTCTATGACAAAATATTCAGTGTATTAGGAAGATATGAAACAGACAGCAAACTGAAGAACTAAATGAAAATAAATACTAATTATAGAAGACAACGAGGATTGTAGTGCACCATTAAATCGTTCGGTATGGTGTTCAATTCCTTAAGAAATATTGTTGCTGCAGACGGGGAAAATTGCTCAGAGACACACAAAATAAATAACCTTTCTGCATGACAATGTGTGCTCAAAGGATCCAATCCATTCTGTGATACAATATTCAATATTTTTATAAAAATATTATAGCTACAGAACGAACAGGGCCTCAGGATCTACTAATACCACCATGTCGATAAGATGAGGAGGATCCTTAGGGCTCGTTATTTTCGGATAGGCAATACTGAAGATGTACTAGAAATGTTGTTTCTATAGAATGTGAAAGGACATCAGAAACTCTAAACTCTAATGGCCTTTCACAATCTAAGACACAACACCCAAGGTATCATAGCTCAATCGTTCTAACAAACTCAGAAAGAAACTTAAGAAACGAACCAGAAGAATTGATTTAAATGTTGAAGCGTGCTCAAAGACCCCACACCATTCTGGAATACAATATTCAATTTTTTATAAAAATATTATACATACAGAATGGAAAGGGACCTCAGAATCTCCTAATACCAGCTTCTCTAAACGATGAGGAGTATCCCGATGTCTCAATATGTATTCTGATATTCAATATTCACGATATACTCGAAATATCGTCTCTAAGAATGTGAAAGGCTATGAGAAACAAAAATGTCTAATGGCCTTTCACATTCTAAGACACAATATTCAAAGGGTTATAAGCAGTATTGTTCCACCAAAACGGGAAAGGATCTTAGAAACAAAAAGTGACACACATTCCAGATGATGATTGTTGTTCCAAGAACATAGTCTGTTTTGATCTATAATATTCATTTTTTTTAAAGAAATGTTGTTCTGACCGAATTGGAAGGGTCCAGTGAAACATCAAATCACAGCAAACATACAGAATGATACAAGTAATAAAGATGCTTTTCATTCTCAGATACAACATTCAACATGTACTAGAAATTTTGGATCTCCAGAAGATCCTCAGAGGTTATGAATAGCCACATGTCCAGAAGATGATGTGGCTTCTGAAGGCTCAATACATTGTCATATACAGTGTCCAACATTTGATAGACACATTTTTCTACAGTACGTGAAACGACCTCAGAAATTCTGATTTCTATAGGCCCATTACATTGTAAGACAAAATATTCAACGAGTTAAAGAAATGTTATACCAACTGATTGAGAATGGAACTCTGAATTGGCAAGATCCTACCTTATTTGGAAGATGATGAGGGTTCTCAGGGCCGATTTCATTCTGTGACAAAATAGGGAACATGTTAGAGATACCTACAGAATTGCAAAGAACTTAAAGAAAATCAAAAACCAAACTCCCTAGAAGACAATGAAGACTGCAGCCACCATTAAAGTCCGAGATACAATATTTAATTACAGAGTGGGAAATTAGCTCAGAAACCAAAAAATACCCTTTCTACATGCCAATGCTTGCTCAAAGGGATCACTCAATTCTGCGACAAAATATTCAATCTTTCCTCAAAAAATTATACCTACAGAATGGAAAGGTCCCTCAGAATCTCCCAATAAAACCATCACTAAATGATGAGCAGTATCCTGAAGTCTCATATACTCTGATATTCAATATTCAAAAGGATCAAGAAATATTGTTACTCAAGATGGTGAAAGGACATCAGAAGCTCTAACGTCTAATGGCGTTTTATATTCTAAGACACAATATTCAATGGGTTATAGCTCAATTGTTCTAAGAAAATGGGAAAGAACTTTAGAAACAAATTATAAGAACCTCCTAAGTTGATGATGATTGGTCAAAGGGCCCAGTCCAATCTGTGATACAATATTTAATTTTTTATTAAAATATTATACCTACAGAAAGGAATGGGACCTCAGAACCTCCTAATACCCCCATCTCTAAACGATGAGGAGTATCCTGAAGACTCAATATATTCTGTTATTCAATATCCACGATGTACTAGAAATATTGTTCCTAAGGAATGTGAAAGGACATCAGAAGCTCTAAAATCTAATGGCCGTTCACATCCTAAGACACAACATTCAAACTTTTATAGCACTAATTTTCCATTAAAATGGGAAAAGAGTACAGAAATGAAAAAAACCACTCACTCCATATGATGATAGTTGTTCCAACAGCCCAGTCGTTTCGAAATACAACACTCAAATTTTTAAAGAAATATAGTTTCCACAGAATTGGAAGGGACCCTTGAAGTTTCAATTCACAGCAAGCATAGGGAATGATGACATTTCTAAAGACCATTTTCATTCTGAGATACAATATTTAATATGTACTTGAAATATTGGATCTACAGAATGTGAAAGGTCCTCAGATACTATGAATACCAAGGTGTCAAGAAGATGATGTGGGTTCTGACCGCTCAATACATAGTCATATACAATATCCTAGTTGATATAGAAACATTGTTGTACAACATGTGAAATGACCTCAGGAATTCTAACTTCTAAGGACTCATTCGCTTCATAGAGAAAATATTCAATGAGTTATAGCATTGTTTGTTCAACAGATTGAGAAAGAAACTCTTAAATGGCAAGATCTTACCTTATCTGTAAGATCATGTGGATTCTCAGGCCCGATTTCATTCTATGACAAAATATTCAGTGTATTAGGAAGATATGAAACAGACAGCAAACTGAAGAACTAAATGAAAACAAATACTAATTATAGAAGACAACGAGGATTGTAGTCCGCCATTAAATCGTTCGGTATGGTGTTCAATTCCTTAAGAAATATTGTTGCTGCAGATGGGGAAAATTGCTCAGAGACACACAAAATAAATAACCTTTCTGCATGACAATGTGTGCTCAAAGGATCCAATCCATTCTGTGATACAATATTCAATATTTTTATAAAAATATTATAGCTACAGAACGAACAGGGCCTCAGGATCTACTAATACCACCATGTCGATAAGATGAGGAGGATCCTTAGGGCTCGTTATTTTCGGATAGGCAATACTGAAGATGTACTAGAAATGTTGTTTCTATAGAATGTGAAAGGACATCAAAAACTCTAAACTCTAATGGCCTTTCACAATCTAAGACACAACACCCAAGGTATCATAGCTCAATCGTTCTAACAAACTCAGAAAGAAACTTAAGAAACGAACCAGAAGAATAGATTTAAATGTTGAAGCGTGCTCAAAGACCCCACACCATTCTGGAATACAATATTCAATTTTTTATAAAAATATTATACATACAGAATGGAAAGGGACCTCAGAATCTCCTAATACCAGCTTCTCTAAATGATGAGGAGTATCCCGATGTCTCAATATGTATTCTGATATTCAATATTCACGATGTACTCGAAATATCGTCTCTAAGAATGTGAAAGGCTATGAGAAACAAAAATGTCTAATGGCCTTTCACATTCTAAGACACAATATTCAAAGGGTTATAAGCAGTATTGTTCCACCAAAACGGGAAAGGATCTTAGAAACAAAAAGTGACACACATTCCAGATGATGATTGTTGTTCCAAGAACATAGTCTGTTTTGATCTATAATATTCATTTTTTTTAAAGAAATGTTGTTCTGACCGAATTGGAAGGGTCCAGTGAAACATCAAATCACAGCAAACATACAGAATGATACAAGTAATAAAGATGCTTTTCATTCTCAGAAACAACATTCAACATGTACTAGAAATTTTGGATCTCCAGAAGATCCTCAGAGGTTATGAATAGCCACATGTCCAGAAGATGATGTGGCTTCTGAAGGCTCAATACATTGTCATATACAGTGTCCAACATTTGATAGACACATTTTTCTACAGTACGTGAAACGACCTCAGAAATTCTGATTTCTATAGGCCCATTACATTGTAAGACAAAATATTCAACGAGTTAAAGAAATGTTATACCAACTGATTGAGAATGGAACTCTGAATTGGCAAGATCCTACCTTATTTGGAAGATGATGAGGGTTCTCAGGGCCGATTTCATTCTGTGACAAAATAGGGAACATGTTAGAGATACCTACAGAATTGCAAAGAACTTAAAGAAAATCAAAAACCAAACTCCCTAGAAGACAATGAAGACTGCAGCCACCATTAAAGTCCGAGATACAATATTTAATTACAGAGTGGGAAATTAGCTCAGAAACCAAAAAATACCCTTTCTACATGCCAATGCTTGCTCAAAGGGATCACTCAATTCTGCGACAAAATATTCAATCTTTCCTCAAAAAATTATACCTACAGAATGGAAAGGTCCCTCAGAATCTCCCAATAAAACCATCACTAAATGATGAGCAGTATCCTGAAGTCTCATATACTCTGATATTCAATATTCAAAAGGATCAAGAAATATTGTTACTCAAGATGGTGAAAGGACATCAGAAGCTCTAACGTCTAATGGCGTTTTATATTCTAAGACACAATATTCAATGGGTTATAGCTCAATTGTTCTAAGAAAATGGGAAAGAACTTTAGAAACAAATTATAAGAACCTCCTAAGTTGATGATGATTGGTCAAAGGGCCCAGTCCAATCTGTGATACAATATTTAATTTTTTATTAAAATATTATACCTACAGAAAGGAATGGGACCTGAAAACCTCCTAATACGCCCATCTCTAAACGATGAGGAGTATCCTGAAGACTCAATATATTCTGTTATTCAATATCCACGATGTACTAGAAATATTGTTCCTAAGGAATATGAAAGGACATCAGCAGCTCTAAAATCTAATGGCCGTTCACATCCTAAGACACAACATTCAAACTTTTATAGCACTAATTTTCCATTAAAATGGGAAAAGAGTACAGAAATGAAAAAAACCACTCACTCCATATGATGATAGTTGTTCCAACAGCCCAGTCGTTTCGAAATACAACACTCAAATTTTTAAAGAAATATAGTTTCCACAGAATTGGAAGGGACCCTTGAAGTTTCAAATCACAGCAAGCATAGGGAATGATGACATTTCTAAAGACCATTTTCATTCTGAGATACAATATTTAATATGTACTTGAAATATTGGATCTACAGAATGTGAAAGGTCCTCAGATACTATGAATACCAAGGTGTCAAGAAGATGATGTGGGTTCTGACCGCTCAATACATAGTCATATACAATATCCTAGTTGATATAGAAACATTGTTGTACAACATGTGAAATGACCTCAGGAATTCTAACTTCTAAGGACTCATTCGCTTCATAGAGAAAATATTCAATGAGTTATAGCATTGTTTGTTCAACAGATTGAGAAAGAAACTCTTAAATGGCAAGATCTTACCTTATCTGTAAGATCTTGTGGATTCTCAGGCCCGATTTCATTCTATGACAAAATATTCAGTGTATTAGGAAGATATGAAACAGACAGCAAACTGAAGAACTAAATGAAAACAAATACTAATTATAGAAGACAACGAGGATTGTAGTCCGCCATTAAATCGTTCGGTATGGTGTTCAATTCCTTAAGAAATATTGTTGCTGCAGACGGGGAAAATTGCTCAGAGACACACAAAATAAATAACCTTTCTGCATGACAATGTGTGCTCAAAGGATCCAATCCATTCTGTGATACAATATTCAATATTTTTATATAAATATTATAGCTACAGAACGAACAGGGCCTCAGGATCTACTAATACCACCATGTCGATAAGATGAGGAGGATCCTTAGGGCTCGTTATTTTCGGATAGGCAATACTGAAGATGTACTAGAAATGTTGTTTCTATAGAATGTGAAAGGACATCAGAAACTCTAAACTCTAATGGCCTTTCACAATCTAAGACACAACACCCAAGGTATCATAGCTCAATCGTTCTAACAAACTCAGAAAGAAACTTAAGAAACGAACCAGAAGAATTGATTTAAATGTTGAAGCGTGCTCAAAGACCCCACACCATTCTGGAATACAATATTCAATTTTTTATAAAAATATTATACATACAGAATGGAAAGGGACCTCAGAATCTCCTAATACCAGCTTCTCTAAACGATGAGGAGTATCCCGATGTCTCAATATGTATTCTGATATTCAATATTCACGATGTACTCGAAATATCGTCTCTAAGAATGTGAAAGGCTATGAGAAACAAAAATGTCTAATGGCCTTTCACATTCTAAGACACAATATTCAAAGGGTTATAAGCAGTATTGTTCCACCAAAACGGGAAAGGATCTTAGAAACAAAAAGTGACACACATTCCAGATGATGATTGTTGTTCCAAGAACATAGTCTGTTTTGATCTATAATATTCATTTTTTTTTAAAGAAATGTTGTTCTGACCGAATTGGAAGGGTCCAGTGAAACATCAAATCACAGCAAACATACAGAATGATACAAGTAATAAAGATGCTTTTCATTCTCAGATACAACATTCAACATGTACTAGAAATTTTGGATCTCCAGAAGATCCTCAGAGGTTATGAATAGCCACATGTCCAGAAGATGATGTGGCTTCTGAAGGCTCAATACATTGTCATATACAGTGTCCAACATTTGATAGACACATTTTTCTACAGTACGTGAAACGACCTCAGAAATTCTGATTTCTATAGGCCCATTACATTGTAAGACAAAATATTCAACGAGTTAAAGAAATGTTATACCAACTGATTGAGAATGGAACTCTGAATTGGCAAGATCCTACCTTATTTGGAAGATGATGAGGGTTCTCAGGGCCGATTTCATTCTGTGACAAAATAGGGAACATGTTAGAGATACCTACAGAATTGCAAAGAACTTAAAGAAAATCAAAAACCAAACTCCCTAGAAGACAATGAAGACTGCAGCCACCATTAAAGTCCGAGATACAATATTTAATTACAGAGTGGGAAATTAGCTCAGAAACCAAAAAATACCCTTTCTACATGCCAATGCTTGCTCAAAGGGATCACTCAATTCTGCGACAAAATATTCAATCTTTCCTCAAAAAATTATACCTACAGAATGGAAAGGTCCCTCAGAATCTCCCAATAAAACCATCACTAAATGATGAGCAGTATCCTGAAGTCTCATATACTCTGATATTCAATATTCAAAAGGATCAAGAAATATTGTTACTCAAGATGGTGAAAGGACATCAGAAGCTCTAACGTCTAATGGCGTTTTATATTCTAAGACACAATATTCAATGGGTTATAGCTCAATTGTTCTAAGAAAATGGGAAAGAACTTTAGAAACAAATTATAAGAACCTCCTAAGTTGATGATGATTGGTCAAAGGGCCCAGTCCAATCTGTGATACAATATTTAATTTTTTATTAAAATATTATACCTACAGAAAGGAATGGGACCTGAAAACCTCCTAATACGCCCATCTCTAAACGATGAGGAGTATCCTGAAGACTCAATATATTCTGTTATTCAATATCCACGATGTACTAGAAATATTGTTCCTAAGGAATATGAAAGGACATCAGCAGCTCTAAAATCTAATGGCCGTTCACATCCTAAGACACAACATTCAAACTTTTATAGCACTAATTTTCCATTAAAATGGGAAAAGAGTACAGAAATGAAAAAAACCACTCACTCCATATGATGATAGTTGTTCCAACAGCCCAGTCGTTTCGAAATACAACACTCAAATTTTTAAAGAAATATAGTTTCCACAGAATTGGAAGGGACCCTTGAAGTTTCAAATCACAGCAAGCATAGGGAATGATGACATTTCTAAAGACCATTTTCATTCTGAGATACAATATTTAATATGTACTTGAAATATTGGATCTACAGAATGTGAAAGGTCCTCAGATACTATGAATACCAAGGTGTCAAGAAGATGATGTGGGTTCTGACCGCTCAATACATAGTCATATACAATATCCTAGTTGATATAGAAACATTGTTGTACAACATGTGAAATGACCTCAGGAATTCTAACTTCTAAGGACTCATTCGTTTCATAGAGAAAATATTCAATGAGTTATAGCATTGTTTGTTCAACAGATTGAGAAAGAAACTCTTAAATGGCAAGATCTTACCTTATCTGTAAGATCTTGTGGATTCTCAGGCCCGATTTCATTCTATGACAAAATATTCAGTGTATTAGGAAGATATGAAACAGACAGCAAACTGAAGAACTAAATGAAAACAAATACTAATTATAGAAGACAACGAGGATTGTAGTCCGCCATTAAATCGTTCGGTATGGTGTTCAATTCCTTAAGAAATATTGTTGCTGCAGACGGGGAAAATTGCTCAGAGACACACAAAATAAATAACCTTTCTGCATGACAATGTGTGCTCAAAGGATCCAATCCATTCTGTGATACAATATTCAATATTTTTATAAAAATATTATAGCTACAGAACGAACAGGGCCTCAGGATCTACTAATACCACCATGTCGATAAGATGAGGAGGATCCTTAGGGCTCGTTATTTTCGGATAGGCAATACTGAAGATGTACTAGAAATGTTGTTTCTATAGAATGTGAAAGGACATCAGAAACTCTAAACTCTAATGGCCTTTCACAATCTAAGACACAACACCCAAGGTATCATAGCTCAATCGTTCTAACAAACTCAGAAAGAAACTTAAGAAACGAACCAGAAGAATTGATTTAAATGTTGAAGCGTGCTCAAAGACCCCACACCATTCTGGAATACAATATTCAATTTTTTATAAAAATATTATACATACAGAATGGAAAGGGACCTCAGAATCTCCTAATACCAGCTTCTCTAAACGATGAGGAGTATCCCGATGTCTCAATATGTATTCTGATATTCAATATTCACGATGTACTCGAAATATCGTCTCTAAGAATGTGAAAGGCTATGAGAAACAAAAATGTCTAATGGCCTTTCACATTCTAAGACACAATATTCAAAGGGTTATAAGCAGTATTGTTCCACCAAAACGGGAAAGGATCTTAGAAACAAAAAGTGACACACATTCCAGATGATGATTGTTGTTCCAAGAACATAGTCTGTTTTGATCTATAATATTCATTTTTTTTAAAGAAATGTTGTTCTGACCGAATTGGAAGGGTCCAGTGAAACATCAAATCACAGCAAACATACAGAATGATACAAGTAATAAAGATGCTTTTCATTCTCAGATACAACATTCAACATGTACTAGAAATTTTGGATCTCCAGAAGATCCTCAGAGGTTATGAATAGCCACATGTCCAGAAGATGATGTGGCTTCTGAAGGCTCAATACATTGTCATATACAGTGTCCAACATTTGATAGAAACATTTTTCCACAGTACGTGAAACGACCTCAGAAATTCTGATTTCTATAGGCCCATTACATTGTAAGACAAAATATTCAACGAGTTAAAGAAATGTTATACCAACTGATTGAGAATGGAACTCTGAATTGGCAAGATCCTACCTTATTTGGAAGATGATGAGGGTTCTCAGGGCCGATTTCATTCTGTGACAAAATAGGGAACATGTTAGAGATACCTACAGAATTGCAAAGAACTTAAAGAAAATCAAAAACCAAACTCCCTAGAAGACAATGAAGACTGCAGCCACCATTAAAGTCCGAGATACAATATTTAATTACAGAGTGGGAAATTAGCTCAGAAACCAAAAAATACCCTTTCTACATGCCAATGCTTGCTCAAAGGGATCACTCAATTCTGCGACAAAATATTCAATCTTTCCTCAAAAAATTATACCTACAGAATGGAAAGGTCCCTCAGAATCTCCCAATAAAACCATCACTAAATGATGAGCAGTATCCTGAAGTCTCATATACTCTGATATTCAATATTCAAAAGGATCAAGAAATATTGTTACTCAAGATGGTGAAAGGACATCAGAAGCTCTAACGTCTAATGGCGTTTTATATTCTAAGACACAATATTCAATGGGTTATAGCTCAATTGTTCTAAGAAAATGGGAAAGAACTTTAGAAACAAATTATAAGAACCTCCTAAGTTGATGATGATTGGTCAAAGGGCCCAGTCCAATCTGTGATACAATATTTAATTTTTTATTAAAATATTATACCTACAGAAAGGAATGGGACCTGAGAACCTCCTAATACGCCCATCTCTAAACGATGAGGAGTATCCTGAAGACTCAATATATTCTGTTATTCAATATCCACGATGTACTAGAAATATTGTTCCTAAGGAATATGAAAGGACATCAGCAGCTCTAAAATCTAATGGCCGTTCACATCCTAAGACACAACATTCAAACTTTTATAGCACTAATTTTCCATTAAAATGGGAAAAGAGTACAGAAATGAAAAAAACCACTCACTCCATATGATGATAGTTGTTCCAACAGCCCAGTCGTTTCGAAATACAACACTCAAATTTTTAAAGAAATATAGTTTCCACAGAATTGGAAGGGACCCTTGAAGTTTCAAATCACAGCAAGCATAGGGAATGATGACATTTCTAAAGACCATTTTCATTCTGAGATACAATATTTAATATGTACTTGAAATATTGGATCTACAGAATGTGAAAGGTCCTCAGATACTATGAATACCAAGGTGTCAAGAAGATGATGTGGGTTCTGACCGCTCAATACATAGTCATATACAATATCCTAGTTGATATAGAAACATTGTTGTACAACATGTGAAATGACCTCAGGAATTCTAACTTCTAAGGACTCATTCGCTTCATAGAGAAAATATTCAATGAGTTATAGCATTGTTTGTTCAACAGATTGAGAAAGAAACTCTTAAATGGCAAGATCTTACCTTATCTGTAAGATCTTGTGGATTCTCAGGCCCGATTTCATTCTATGACAAAATATTCAGTGTATTAGGAAGATATGAAACAGACAGCAAACTGAAGAACTAAATGAAAACAAATACTAATTATAGAAGACAACGAGGATTGTAGTCCGCCATTAAATCGTTCGGTATGGTGTTCAATTCCTTAAGAAATATTGTT
Organism: Monodelphis domestica; assembly: GCF_027887165.1. Lineage (NCBI taxonomy): Eukaryota > Metazoa > Chordata > Mammalia > Didelphimorphia > Didelphidae > Monodelphis > Monodelphis domestica. The sequence goes on from NC_077235.1 coordinate 7,712,712, forward strand.
GCTGCAGACGGGGAAAATTGCTCAGAGACACACAAAATAAATAACCTTTCTGCATGACAATGTGTGCTCAAAGGATCCAATCCATTCTGTGATACAATATTCAATATTTTTATAAAAATATTATAGCTACAGAACGAACAGGGCCTCAGGATCTACTAATACCACCATGTCGATAAGATGAGGAGGATCCTTAGGGCTCGTTATTTTCGGATAGGCAATACTGAAGATGTACTAGAAATGTTGTTTCTATAGAATGTGAAAGGACATCAGAAACTCTAAACTCTAATGGCCTTTCACAATCTAAGACACAACACCCAAGGTATCATAGCTCAATCGTTCTAACAAACTCAGAAAGAAACTTAAGAAACGAACCAGAAGAATTGATTTAAATGTTGAAGCGTGCTCAAAGACCCCACACCATTCTGGAATACAATATTCAATTTTTTATAAAAATATTATACATACAGAATGGAAAGGGACCTCAGAATCTCCTAATACCAGCTTCTCTAAACGATGAGGAGTATCCCGATGTCTCAATATGTATTCTGATATTCAATATTCACGATGTACTCGAAATATCGTCTCTAAGAATGTGAAAGGCTATGAGAAACAAAAATGTCTAATGGCCTTTCACATTCTAAGACACAATATTCAAAGGGTTATAAGCAGTATTGTTCCACCAAAACGGGAAAGGATCTTAGAAACAAAAAGTGACACACATTCCAGATGATGATTGTTGTTCCAAGAACATAGTCTGTTTTGATCTATAATATTCATTTTTTTTAAAGAAATGTTGTTCTGACCGAATTGGAAGGGTCCAGTGAAACATCAAATCACAGCAAACATACAGAATGATACAAGTAATAAAGATGCTTTTCATTCTCAGATACAACATTCAACATGTACTAGAAATTTTGGATCTCCAGAAGATCCTCAGAGGTTATGAATAGCCACATGTCCAGAAGATGATGTGGCTTCTGAAGGCTCAATACATTGTCATATACAGTGTCCAACATTTGATAGACACATTTTTCTACAGTACGTGAAACGACCTCAGAAATTCTGATTTCTATAGGCCCATTACATTGTAAGACAAAATATTCAACGAGTTAAAGAAATGTTATACCAACTGATTGAGAATGGAACTCTGAATTGGCAAGATCCTACCTTATTTGGAAGATGATGAGGGTTCTCAGGGCCGATTTCATTCTGTGACAAAATAGGGAACATGTTAGAGATACCTACAGAATTGCAAAGAACTTAAAGAAAATCAAAAACCAAACTCCCTAGAAGACAATGAAGACTGCAGCCACCATTAAAGTCCGAGATACAATATTTAATTACAGAGTGGGAAATTAGCTCAGAAACCAAAAAATACCCTTTCTACATGCCAATGCTTGCTCAAAGGGATCACTCAATTCTGCGACAAAATATTCAATCTTTCCTCAAAAAATTATACCTACAGAATGGAAAGGTCCCTCAGAATCTCCCAATAAAACCATCACTAAATGATGAGCAGTATCCTGAAGTCTCATATACTCTGATATTCAATATTCAAAAGGATCAAGAAATATTGTTACTCAAGATGGTGAAAGGACATCAGAAGCTCTAACGTCTAATGGCGTTTTATATTCTAAGACACAATATTCAATGGGTTATAGCTCAATTGTTCTAAGAAAATGGGAAAGAACTTTAGAAACAAATTATAAGAACCTCCTAAGTTGATGATGATTGGTCAAAGGGCCCAGTCCAATCTGTGATACAATATTTAATTTTTTATTAAAATATTATACCTACAGAAAGGAATGGGACCTGAGAACCTCCTAATACGCCCATCTCTAAACGATGAGGAGTATCCTGAAGACTCAATATATTCTGTTATTCAATATCCACGATGTACTAGAAATATTGTTCCTAAGGAATATGAAAGGACATCAGCAGCTCTAAAATCTAATGGCCGTTCACATCCTAAGACACAACATTCAAACTTTTATAGCACTAATTTTCCATTAAAATGGGAAAAGAGTACAGAAATGAAAAAAACCACTCACTCCATATGATGATAGTTGTTCCAACAGCCCAGTCGTTTCGAAATACAACACTCAAATTTTTAAAGAAATATAGTTTCCACAGAATTGGAAGGGACCCTTGAAGTTTCAAATCACAGCAAGCATAGGGAATGATGACATTTCTAAAGACCATTTTCATTCTGAGATACAATATTTAATATGTACTTGAAATATTGGATCTACAGAATGTGAAAGGTCCTCAGATACTATGAATACCAAGGTGTCAAGAAGATGATGTGGGTTCTGACCGCTCAATACATAGTCATATACAATATCCTAGTTGATATAGAAACATTGTTGTACAACATGTGAAATGACCTCAGGAATTCTAACTTCTAAGGACTCATTCGCTTCATAGAGAAAATATTCAATGAGTTATAGCATTGTTTGTTCAACAGATTGAGAAAGAAACTCTTAAATGGCAAGATCTTACCTTATCTGTAAGATCTTGTGGATTCTCAGGCCCGATTTCATTCTATGACAAAATATTCAGTGTATTAGGAAGATATGAAACAGACAGCAAACTGAAGAACTAAATGAAAACAAATACTAATTATAGAAGACAACGAGGATTGTAGTCCGCCATTAAATCGTTCGGTATGGTGTTCAATTCCTTAAGAAATATTGTTGCTGCAGACGGGGAAAATTGCTCAGAGACACACAAAATAAATAACCTTTCTGCATGACAATGTGTGCTCAAAGGATCCAATCCATTCTGTGATACAATATTCAATATTTTTATAAAAATATTATAGCTACAGAACGAACAGGGCCTCAGGATCTACTAATACCACCATGTCGATAAGATGAGGAGGATCCTTAGGGCTCGTTATTTTCGGATAGGCAATACTGAAGATGTACTAGAAATGTTGTTTCTATAGAATGTGAAAGGACATCAGAAACTCTAAACTCTAATGGCCTTTCACAATCTAAGACACAACACCCAAGGTATCATAGCTCAATCGTTCTAACAAACTCAGAAAGAAACTTAAGAAACGAACCAGAAGAATTGATTTAAATGTTGAAGCGTGCTCAAAGACCCCACACCATTCTGGAATACAATATTCAATTTTTTATAAAAATATTATACATACAGAATGGAAAGGGACCTCAGAATCTCCTAATACCAGCTTCTCTAAACGATGAGGAGTATCCCGATGTCTCAATATGTATTCTGATATTCAATATTCACGATGTACTCGAAATATCGTCTCTAAGAATGTGAAAGGCTATGAGAAACAAAAATGTCTAATGGCCTTTCACATTCTAAGACACAATATTCAAAGGGTTATAAGCAGTATTGTTCCACCAAAACGGGAAAGGATCTTAGAAACAAAAAGTGACACACATTCCAGATGATGATTGTTGTTCCAAGAACATAGTCTGTTTTGATCTATAATATTCATTTTTTTTAAAGAAATGTTGTTCTGACCGAATTGGAAGGGTCCAGTGAAACATCAAATCACAGCAAACATACAGAATGATACAAGTAATAAAGATGCTTTTCATTCTCAGAAACAACATTCAACATGTACTAGAAATTTTGGATCTCCAGAAGATCCTCAGAGGTTATGAATAGCCACATGTCCAGAAGATGATGTGGCTTCTGAAGGCTCAATACATTGTCATATACAGTGTCCAACATTTGATAGACACATTTTTCTACAGTACGTGAAACGACCTCAGAAATTCTGATTTCTATAGGCCCATTACATTGTAAGACAAAATATTCAACGAGTTAAAGAAATGTTATACCAACTGATTGAGAATGGAACTCTGAATTGGCAAGATCCTACCTTATTTGGAAGATGATGAGGGTTCTCAGGGCCGATTTCATTCTGTGACAAAATAGGGAACATGTTAGAGATACCTACAGAATTGCAAAGAACTTAAAGAAAATCAAAAACCAAACTCCCTAGAAGACAATGAAGACTGCAGCCACCATTAAAGTCCGAGATACAATATTTAATTACAGAGTGGGAAATTAGCTCAGAAACCAAAAAATACCCTTTCTACATGCCAATGCTTGCTCAAAGGGATCACTCAATTCTGCGACAAAATATTCAATCTTTCCTCAAAAAATTATACCTACAGAATGGAAAGGTCCCTCAGAATCTCCCAATAAAACCATCACTAAATGATGAGCAGTATCCTGAAGTCTCATATACTCTGATATTCAATATTCAAAAGGATCAAGAAATATTGTTACTCAAGATGGTGAAAGGACATCAGAAGCTCTAACGTCTAATGGCGTTTTATATTCTAAGACACAATATTCAATGGGTTATAGCTCAATTGTTCTAAGAAAATGGGAAAGAACTTTAGAAACAAATTATAAGAACCTCCTAAGTTGATGATGATTGGTCAAAGGGCCCAGTCCAATCTGTGATACAATATTTAATTTTTTATTAAAATATTATACCTACAGAAAGGAATGGGACCTGAGAACCTCCTAATACGCCCATCTCTAAACGATGAGGAGTATCCTGAAGACTCAATATATTCTGTTATTCAATATCCACGATGTACTAGAAATATTGTTCCTAAGGAATATGAAAGGACATCAGCAGCTCTAAAATCTAATGGCCGTTCACATCCTAAGACACAACATTCAAACTTTTATAGCACTAATTTTCCATTAAAATGGGAAAAGAGTACAGAAATGAAAAAAACCACTCACTCCATATGATGATAGTTGTTCCAACAGCCCAGTCGTTTCGAAATACAACACTCAAATTTTTAAAAAAATATAGTTTCCACAGAATTGGAAGGGACCCTTGAAGTTTCAAATCACAGCAAGCATAGGGAATGATGACATTTCTAAAGACCATTTTCATTCTGAGATACAATATTTAATATGTACTTGAAATATTGGATCTACAGAATGTGAAAGGTCCTCAGATACTATGAATACCAAGGTGTCAAGAAGATGATGTGGGTTCTGACCGCTCAATACATAGTCATATACAATATCCTAGTTGATATAGAAACATTGTTGTACAACATGTGAAATGACCTCAGGAATTCTAACTTCTAAGGACTCATTCGCTTCATAGAGAAAATATTCAATGAGTTATAGCATTGTTTGTTCAACAGATTGAGAAAGAAACTCTTAAATGGCAAGATCTTACCTTATCTGTAAGATCTTGTGGATTCTCAGGCCCGATTTCATTCTATGACAAAATATTCAGTGTATTAGGAAGATATGAAACAGACAGCAAACTGAAGAACTAAATGAAAACAAATACTAATTATAGAAGACAACGAGGATTGTAGTCCGCCATTAAATCGTTCGGTATGGTGTTCAATTCCTTAAGAAATATTGTTGCTGCAGACGGGGAAAATTGCTCAGAGACACACAAAATAAATAACCTTTCTGCATGACAATGTGTGCTCAAAGGATCCAATCCATTCTGTGATACAATATTCAATATTTTTATAAAAATATTATAGCTACAGAACGAACAGGGCCTCAGGATCTACTAATACCACCATGTCGATAAGATGAGGAGGATCCTTAGGGCTCGTTATTTTCGGATAGGCAATACTGAAGATGTACTAGAAATGTTGTTTCTATAGAATGTGAAAGGACATCAGAAACTCTAAACTCTAATGGCCTTTCACAATCTAAGACACAACACCCAAGGTATCATAGCTCAATCGTTCTAACAAACTCAGAAAGAAACTTAAGAAACGAACCAGAAGAATTGATTTAAATGTTGAAGCGTGCTCAAAGACCCCACACCATTCTGGAATACAATATTCAATTTTTTATAAAAATATTATACATACAGAATGGAAAGGGACCTCAGAATCTCCTAATACCAGCTTCTCTAAACGATGAGGAGTATCCCGATGTCTCAATATGTATTCTGATATTCAATATTCACGATGTACTCGAAATATCGTCTCTAAGAATGTGAAAGGCTATGAGAAACAAAAATGTCTAATGGCCTTTCACATTCTAAGACACAATATTCAAAGGGTTATAAGCAGTATTGTTCCACCAAAACGGGAAAGGATCTTAGAAACAAAAAGTGACACACATTCCAGATGATGATTGTTGTTCCAAGAACATAGTCTGTTTTGATCTATAATATTCATTTTTTTTTAAAGAAATGTTGTTCTGACCGAATTGGAAGGGTCCAGTGAAACATCAAATCACAGCAAACATACAGAATGATACAAGTAATAAAGATGCTTTTCATTCTCAGAAACAACATTCAACATGTACTAGAAATTTTGGATCTCCAGAAGATCCTCAGAGGTTATGAATAGCCACATGTCCAGAAGATGATGTGGCTTCTGAAGGCTCAATACATTGTCATATACAGTGTCCAACATTTGATAGACACATTTTTCTACAGTACGTGAAACGACCTCAGAAATTCTGATTTCTATAGGCCCATTACATTGTAAGACAAAATATTCAAAGAGTTAAAGAAATGTTATACCAACTGATTGAGAATGGAACTCTGAATTGGCAAGATCCTACCTTATTTGGAAGATGATGAGGGTTCTCAGGGCCGATTTCATTCTGTGACAAAATAGGGAACATGTTAGAGATACCTACAGAATTGCAAAGAACTTAAAGAAAATCAAAAACCAAACTCCCTAGAAGACAATGAAGACTGCAGCCACCATTAAAGTCCGAGATACAATATTTAATTACAGAGTGGGAAATTAGCTCAGAAACCAAAAAATACCCTTTCTACATGCCAATGCTTGCTCAAAGGGATCACTCAATTCTGCGACAAAATATTCAATCTTTCCTCAAAAAATTATACCTACAGAATGGAAAGGTCCCTCAGAATCTCCCAATAAAACCATCACTAAATGATGAGCAGTATCCTGAAGTCTCATATACTCTGATATTCAATATTCAAAAGGATCAAGAAATATTGTTACTCAAGATGGTGAAAGGACATCAGAAGCTCTAACGTCTAATGGCGTTTTATATTCTAAGACACAATATTCAATGGGTTATAGCTCAATTGTTCTAAGAAAATGGGAAAGAACTTTAGAAACAAATTATAAGAACCTCCTAAGTTGATGATGATTGGTCAAAGGGCCCAGTCCAATCTGTGATACAATATTTAATTTTTTATTAAAATATTATACCTACAGAAAGGAATGGGACCTGAGAACCTCCTAATACGCCCATCTCTAAACGATGAGGAGTATCCTGAAGACTCAATATATTCTGTTATTCAATATCCACGATGTACTAGAAATATTGTTCCTAAGGAATATGAAAGGACATCAGCAGCTCTAAAATCTAATGGCCGTTCACATCCTAAGACACAACATTCAAACTTTTATAGCACTAATTTTCCATTAAAATGGGAAAAGAGTACAGAAATGAAAAAAACCACTCACTCCATATGATGATAGTTGTTCCAACAGCCCAGTCGTTTCGAAATACAACACTCAAATTTTTAAAGAAATATAGTTTCCACAGAATTGGAAGGGACCCTTGAAGTTTCAAATCACAGCAAGCATAGGGAATGATGACATTTCTAAAGACCATTTTCATTCTGAGATACAATATTTAATATGTACTTGAAATATTGGATCTACAGAATGTGAAAGGTCCTCAGATACTATGAATACCAAGGTGTCAAGAAGATGATGTGGGTTCTGACCGCTCAATACATAGTCATATACAATATCCTAGTTGATATAGAAACATTGTTGAACAACATGTGAAATGACCTCAGGAATTCTAACTTCTAAGGACTCATTCGCTTCATAGAGAAAATATTCAATGAGTTATAGCATTGTTTGTTCAACAGATTGAGAAAGAAACTCTTAAATGGCAAGATCTTACCTTATCTGTAAGATCTTGTGGATTCTCAGGCCCGATTTCATTCTATGACAAAATATTCAGTGTATTAGGAAGATATGAAACAGACAGCAAACTGAAGAACTAAATGAAAACAAATACTAATTATAGAAGACAACGAGGATTGTAGTCCGCCATTAAATCGTTCGGTATGGTGTTCAATTCCTTAAGAAATATTGTTGCTGCAGACGGGGAAAATTGCTCAGAGACACACAAAATAAATAACCTTTCTGCATGACAATGTGTGCTCAAAGGATCCAATCCATTCTGTGATACAATATTCAATATTTTTATAAAAATATTATAGCTACAGAACGAACAGGGCCTCAGGATCTACTAATACCACCATGTCGATAAGATGAGGAGGATCCTTAGGGCTCGTTATTTTCGGATAGGCAATACTGAAGATGTACTAGAAATGTTGTTTCTATAGAATGTGAAAGGACATCAGAAACTCTAAACTCTAATGGCCTTTCACAATCTAAGACACAACACCCAAGGTATCATAGCTCAATCGTTCTAACAAACTCAGAAAGAAACTTAAGAAACGAACCAGAAGAATTGATTTAAATGTTGAAGCGTGCTCAAAGACCCCACACCATTCTGGAATACAATATTCAATTTTTTATAAAAATATTATACATACAGAATGGAAAGGGACCTCAGAATCTCCTAATACCAGCTTCTCTAAACGATGAGGAGTATCCCGATGTCTCAATATGTATTCTGATATTCAATATTCACGATGTACTCGAAATATCGTCTCTAAGAATGTGAAAGGCTATGAGAAACAAAAATGTCTAATGGCCTTTCACATTCTAAGACACAATATTCAAAGGGTTATAAGCAGTATTGTTCCACCAAAACGGGAAAGGATCTTAGAAACAAAAAGTGACACACATTCCAGATGATGATTGTTGTTCCAAGAACATAGTCTGTTTTGATCTATAATATTCATTTTTTTTAAAGAAATGTTGTTCTGACCGAATTGGAAGGGTCCAGTGAAACATCAAATCACAGCAAACATACAGAATGATACAAGTAATAAAGATGCTTTTCATTCTCAGAAACAACATTCAACATGTACTAGAAATTTTGGATCTCCAGAAGATCCTCAGAGGTTATGAATAGCCACATGTCCAGAAGATGATGTGGCTTCTGAAGGCTCAATACATTGTCATATACAGTGTCCAACATTTGATAGACACATTTTTCTACAGTACGTGAAACGACCTCAGAAATTCTGATTTCTATAGGCCCATTACATTGTAAGACAAAATATTCAACGAGTTAAAGAAATGTTATACCAACTGATTGAGAATGGAACTCTGAATTGGCAAGATCCTACCTTATTTGGAAGATGATGAGGGTTCTCAGGGCCGATTTCATTCTGTGACAAAATAGGGAACATGTTAGAGATACCTACAGAATTGCAAAGAACTTAAAGAAAATCAAAAACCAAACTCCCTAGAAGACAATGAAGACTGCAGCCACCATTAAAGTCCGAGATACAATATTTAATTACAGAGTGGGAAATTAGCTCAGAAACCAAAAAATACCCTTTCTACATGCCAATGCTTGCTCAAAGGGATCACTCAATTCTGCGACAAAATATTCAATCTTTCCTCAAAAAATTATACCTACAGAATGGAAAGGTCCCTCAGAATCTCCCAATAAAACCATCACTAAATGATGAGCAGTATCCTGAAGTCTCATATACTCTGATATTCAATATTCAAAAGGATCAAGAAATATTGTTACTCAAGATGGTGAAAGGACATCAGAAGCTCTAACGTCTAATGGCGTTTTATATTCTAAGACACAATATTCAATGGGTTATAGCTCAATTGTTCTAAGAAAATGGGAAAGAACTTTAGAAACAAATTATAAGAACCTCCTAAGTTGATGATGATTGGTCAAAGGGCCCAGTCCAATCTGTGATACAATATTTAATTTTTTATTAAAATATTATACCTACAGAAAGGAATGGGACCTCAGAACCTCCTAATACCCCCATCTCTAAACGATGAGGAGTATCCTGAAGACTCAATATATTCTGTTATTCAATATCCACGATGTACTAGAAATATTGTTCCTAAGGAATATGAAAGGACATCAGAAGCTCTAAAATCTAATGGCCGTTCACATCCTAAGACACAACATTCAAACTTTTATAGCACTAATTTTCCATTAAAATGGGAAAAGAGTACAGAAATGAAAAAAACCACTCACTCCATATGATGATAGTTGTTCCAACAGCCCAGTCGTTTCGAAATACAACACTCAAATTTTTAAAAAAATATAGTTTCCACAGAATTGGAAGGGACCCGTGAAGTTTCAAATCACAGCAAGCATAGGGAATGATGACATTTCTAAAGACCATTTTCATTCTGAGATACAATATTTAATAAGTACTTGAAATATTGGATCTACAGAATGTGAAAGGTCCTCAGATACTATGAATACCAAGGTGTCAAGAAGATGATGTGGGTTCTGACCTCTCAATACATAGTCATATACAATATCCTAGTTGATATAGAAACATTGTTGTACAACATGTGAAATGACCTCAGGAATTCTAACTTCTAAGGACTCATTCGCTTCATAGAGAAAATATCCAATGAGTTATAGCATTGTTTGTTCAACAGATTGAGAAAGAAACTCTTAAATGGCAAGATCTTACCTTATCTGTAAGATCATGTGGATTCTCAGGCCCGATTTCATTCTATGACAAAATATTCAGTGTATTAGGAAGATATGAAACAGACAGCAAACTGAAGAACTAAATGAAAACAAATACTAATTATAGAAGACAACGAGGATTGTAGTGCGCCATTAAATCGTTCGGTATGGTGTTCAATTCCTTAAGAAATATTGCTGCTGCAGACGGGGAAAATTGCTCAGAGACACACAAAATAAATAACCTTTCTGCATGACAATGTGTGCTCAAAGGATCCAATCCATTCTGTGATACAATATTCAATATTTTTATAAAAATATTATAGCTACAGAACGAACAGGGCCTCAGGATCTACTAATACCACCATGTCGATAAGATGAGGAGGATCCTTAGGGCTCGTTATTTTCGGATAGGCAATACTGAAGATGTACTAGAAATGTTGTTTCTATAGAATGTGAAAGGACATCAGAAACTCTAAACTCTAATGGCCTTTCACAATCTAAGACACAACACCCAAGGTATCATAGCTCAATCGTTCTAACAAACTCAGAAAGAAACTTAAGAAACGAACCAGAAGAATTGATTTAAATGTTGAAGCGTGCTCAAAGACCCCACACCATTCTGGAATACAATATTCAATTTTTTATAAAAATATTATACATACAGAATGGAAAGGGACCTCAGAATCTCCTAATACCAGCTTCCCTAAACGATGAGGAGTATCCCGATGTCTCAATATGTATTCTGATATTCAATATTCACGATGTACTCGAAATATCGTCTCTAAGAATGTGAAAGGCTATGAGAAACAAAAATGTCTAATGGCCTTTCACATTCTAAGACACAATATTCAAAGGGTTATAAGCAGTATTGTTCCACCAAAACGGGAAAGGATCTTAGAAACAAAAAGTGACACACATTCCAGATGATGATTGTTGTTCCAAGAACATAGTCTGTTTTGATCTATAATATTCATTTTTTTTAAAGAAATGTTGTTCTGACCGAATTGGAAGGGTCCAGTGAAACATCAAATCACAGCAAACATACAGAATGATACAAGTAATAAAGATGCTTTTCATTCTCAGATACAACATTCAACATGTACTAGAAATTTTGGATCTCCAGAAGATCCTCAGAGGTTATGAATGGCCACATGTCCAGAAGATGATATGGCTTCTGAAGGCTCAATACATTGTCATATACAGTGTCCAACATTTGATAGAAACATTTTTCTACAGTACGTGAAACGACCTCAGAAATTCTGATTTCTATAGGCCCATTACATTGTAAGACAAAATATTCAACGAGTTAAAGAAATGTTATACCAACTGATTGAGAATGGAACTCTGAATTGGCAAGATCCTACCTTATTTGGAAGATGATGAGGGTTCTCAGGGCCGATTTCATTCTGTGACAAAATAGGGAACATGTTAGAGATACCTACAGAATTGCAAAGAACTTAAAGAAAATCAAAAACCAAACTCCCTAGAAGACAATGAAGACTGCAGCCACCATTAAAGTCCGAGATACAATATTTAATTACAGAGTGGGAAATTAGCTCAGAAACCAAAAAATACCCTTTCTACATGCCAATGCTTGCTCAAAGGGATCACTCAATTCTGCGACAAAATATTCAATCTTTCCTCAAAAAATTATACCTACAGAATGGAAAGGTCCCTCAGAATCTCCCAATAAAACCATCACTAAATGATGAGCAGTATCCTGAAGTCTCATATACTCTGATATTCAATATTCAAAAGGATCAAGAAATATTGTTACTCAAGATGGTGAAAGGACATCAGAAGCTCTAACGTCTAATGGCGTTTTATATTCTAAGACACAATATTCAATGGGTTATAGCTCAATTGTTCTAAGAAAATGGGAAAGAACTTTAGAAACAAATTATAAGAACCTCCTAAGTTGATGATGATTGGTCAAAGGGCCCAGTCCAATCTGTGATACAATATTTAATTTTTTATTAAAATATTATACCTACAGAAAGGAATGGGACCTCAGAACCTCCTAATACCCCCATCTCTAAACGATGAGGAGTATCCTGAAGACTCAATATATTCTGTTATTCAATATCCACGATGTACTAGAAATATTGTTCCTAAGGAATATGAAAGGACATCAGAAGCTCTAAAATCTAATGGCCGTTCACATCCTAAGACACAACATTCAAACTTTTATAGCACTAATTTTCCATTAAAATGGGAAAAGAGTACAGAAATGAAAAAAACCACTCACTCCATATGATGATAGTTGTTCCAACAGCCCAGTCGTTTCGAAATACAACACTCAAATTTTTAAAAAAATATAGTTTCCACAGAATTGGAAGGGACCCGTGAAGTTTCAAATCACAGCAAGCATAGGGAATGATGACATTTCTAAAGACCATTTTCATTCTGAGATACAATATTTAATAAGTACTTGAAATATTGGATCTACAGAATGTGAAAGGTCCTCAGATACTATGAATACCAAGGTGTCAAGAAGATGATGTGGGTTCTGACCTCTCAATACATAGTCATATACAATATCCTAGTTGATATAGAAACATTGTTGTACAACATGTGAAATGACCTCAGGAATTCTAACTTCTAAGGACTCATTCGTTTCATAGAGAAAATATTCAATGAGTTATAGCATTGTTTGTTCAACAGATTGAGAAAGAAACTCTTAAATGGCAAGATCTTACCTTATCTGTAAGATCATGTGGATTCTCAGGCCCGATTTCATTCTATGACAAAATATTCAGTGTATTAGGAAGATATGAAACAGACAGCAAACTGAAGAACTAAATGAAAATAAATACTAATTATAGAAGACAACGAGGATTGTAGTGCGCCATTAAATCGTTCGGTATGGTGTTCAATTCCTTAAGAAATATTGCTGCTGCAGACGGGGAAAATTGCTCAGAGACACACAAAATAAATAACCTTTCTGCATGACAATGTGTGCTCAAAGGATCCAATCCATTCTGTGATACAATATTCAATATTTTTATATAAATATTATAGCTACAGAACGAACAGGGCCTCAGGATCTACTAATACCACCATGTCGATAAGATGAGGAGGATCCTTAGGGCTCGTTATTTTCGGATAGGCAATACTGAAGATGTACTAGAAATGTTGTTTCTATAGAATGTGAAAGGACATCAGAAACTCTAAACTCTAATGGCCTTTCACAATCTAAGACACAACACCCAAGGTATCATAGCTCAATCGTTCTAACAAACTCAGAAAGAAACTTAAGAAACGAACCAGAAGAATTGATTTAAATGTTGAAGCGTGCTCAAAGACCCCACACCATTCTGGAATACAATATTCAATTTTTTATAAAAATATTATACATACAGAATGGAAAGGGACCTCAGAATCTCCTAATACCAGCTTCCCTAAACGATGAGGAGTATCCCGATGTCTCAATATGTATTCTGATATTCAATATTCACGATGTACTAGAAATATCGTCTCTAAAGAATGTGAAAGGCTATGAGAAACAAAAATGTCTAATGGCCTTTCACATTCTAAGACACAATATTCAAAGGGTTATAAGCAGTATTGTTCCACCAAAACGGGAAAGGATCTTAGAAACAAAAAGTGACACACATTCCAGATGATGATTGTTGTTCCAAGAACATAGTCTGTTTTGATCTATAATATTCATTTTTTTAAAAGAAATGTTGTTCTGACCGAATTGGAAGGGTCCAGTGAAACATCAAATCACAGCAAACATACAGAATGATACAAGTAATAAAGATGCTTTTCATTCTCAGATACAACATTCAACATGTACTAGAAATTTTGGATCTCCAGAAGATCCTCAGAGGTTATGAATAGCCACATGTCCAGAAGATGATGTGGCTTCTGAAGGCTCAATACATTGTCATATACAGTGTCCAACATTTGATAGAAACATTTTTCTACAGTACGTGAAACGACCTCAGAAATTCTGATTTCTATAGGCCCATTACATTGTAAGACAAAATATTCAACGAGTTAAAGAAATGTTATACCAACTGATTGAGAATGGAACTCTGAATTGGCAAGATCCTACCTTATTTGGAAGATGATGAGGGTTCTCAGGGCCGATTTCATTCTGTGACAAAATAGGGAACATGTTAGAGATACCTACAGAATTGCAAAGAACTTAAAGAAAATCAAAAACCAAACTCCCTAGAAGACAATGAAGACTGCAGCCACCATTAAAGTCCGAGATACAATATTTAATTACAGAGTGGGAAATTAGCTCAGAAACCAAAAAATACCCTTTCTACATGCCAATGCTTGCTCAAAGGGATCACTCAATTCTGCGACAAAATATTCAATCTTTCCTCAAAAAATTATACCTACAGAATGGAAAGGTCCCTCAGAATCTCCCAATAAAACCATCACTAAATGATGAGCAGTATCCTGAAGTCTCATATACTCTGATATTCAATATTCAAAAGGATCAAGAAATATTGTTACTCAAGATGGTGAAAGGACATCAGAAGCTCTAACGTCTAATGGCGTTTTATATTCTAAGACACAATATTCAATGGGTTATAGCTCAATTGTTCTAAGAAAATGGGAAAGAACTTTAGAAACAAATTATAAGAACCTCCTAAGTTGATGATGATTGGTCAAAGGGCCCAGTCCAATCTGTGATACAATATTTAATTTTTTATTAAAATATTATACCTACAGAAAGGAATGGGACCTCAGAACCTCCTAATACCCCCATCTCTAAACGATGAGGAGTATCCTGAAGACTCAATATATTCTGTTATTCAATATCCACGATGTACTAGAAATATTGTTCCTAAGGAATATGAAAGGACATCAGAAGCTCTAAAATCTAATGGCCGTTCACATCCTAAGACACAACATTCAAACTTTTATAGCACTAATTTTCCATTAAAATGGGAAAAGAGTACAGAAATGAAAAAAACCACTCACTCCATATGATGATAGTTGTTCCAACAGCCCAGTCGTTTCGAAATACAACACTCAAATTTTTAAAAAAATATAGTTTCCACAGAATTGGAAGGGACCCGTGAAGTTTCAAATCACAGCAAGCATAGGGAATGATGACATTTCTAAAGACCATTTTCATTCTGAGATACAATATTTAATAAGTACTTGAAATATTGGATCTACAGAATGTGAAAGGTCCTCAGATACTATGAATACCAAGGTGTCAAGAAGATGATGTGGGTTCTGACCTCTCAATACATAGTCATATACAATATCCTAGTTGATATAGAAACATTGTTGTACAACATGTGAAATGACCTCAGGAATTCTAACTTCTAAGGACTCATTCGTTTCATAGAGAAAATATTCAATGAGTTATAGCATTGTTTGTTCAACAGATTGAGAAAGAAACTCTTAAATGGCAAGATCTTACCTTATCTGTAAGATCATGTGGATTCTCAGGCCCGATTTCATTCTATGACAAAATATTCAGTGTATTAGGAAGATATGAAACAGACAGCAAACTGAAGAACTAAATGAAAACAAATACTAATTATAGAAGACAACGAGGATTGTAGTGCGCCATTAAATCGTTCGGTATGGTGTTCAATTCCTTAAGAAATATTGCTGCTGCAGACGGGGAAAATTGCTCAGAGACACACAAAATAAATAACCTTTCTGCATGACAATGTGTGCTCAAAGGATCCAATCCATTCTGTGATACAATATTCAATATTTTTATAAAAATATTATAGCTACAGAACGAACAGGGCCTCAGGATCTACTAATACCACCATGTCGATAAGATGAGGAGGATCCTTAGGGCTCGTTATTTTCGGATAGGCAATACTGAAGATGTACTAGAAATGTTGTTTCTATAGAATGTGAAAGGACATCAGAAACTCTAAACTCTAATGGCCTTTCACAATCTAAGACACAACACCCAAGGTATCATAGCTCAATCGTTCTAACAAACTCAGAAAGAAACTTAAGAAACGAACCAGAAGAATTGATTTAAATGTTGAAGCGTGCTCAAAGACCCCACACCATTCTGGAATACAATATTCAATTTTTTATAAAAATATTATACATACAGAATGGAAAGGGACCTCAGAATCTCCTAATACCAGCTTCCCTAAACGATGAGGAGTATCCCGATGTCTCAATATGTATTCTGATATTCAATATTCACGATGTACTAGAAATATCGTCTCTAAAGAATGTGAAAGGCTATGAGAAACAAAAATGTCTAATGGCCTTTCACATTCTAAGACACAATATTCAAAGGGTTATAAGCAGTATTGTTCCACCAAAACGGGAAAGGATCTTAGAAACAAAAAGTGACACACATTCCAGATGATGATTGTTGTTCCAAGAACATAGTCTGTTTTGATCTATAATATTCATTTTTTTTAAAGAAATGTTGTTCTGACCGAATTGGAAGGGTCCAGTGAAACATCAAATCACAGCAAACATACAGAATGATACAAGTAATAAAGATGCTTTTCATTCTCAGATACAACATTCAACATGTACTAGAAATTTTGGATCTCCAGAAGATCCTCAGAGGTTATGAATAGCCACATGTCCAGAAGATGATGTGGCTTCTGAAGGCTCAATACATTGTCATATACAGTGTCCAACATTTGATAGAAACATTTTTCTACAGTACGTGAAACGACCTCAGAAATTCTGATTTCTATAGGCCCATTACATTGTAAGACAAAATATTCAACGAGTTAAAGAAATGTTATACCAACTGATTGAGAATGGAACTCTGAATTGGCAAGATCCTACCTTATTTGGAAGATGATGAGGGTTCTCAGGGCCGATTTCATTCTGTGACAAAATAGGGAACATGTTAGAGATACCTACAGAATTGCAAAGAACTTAAAGAAAATCAAAAACCAAACTCCCTAGAAGACAATGAAGACTGCAGCCACCATTAAAGTCCGAGATACAATATTTAATTACAGAGTGGGAAATTAGCTCAGAAACCAAAAAATACCCTTTCTACATGCCAATGCTTGCTCAAAGGGATCACTCAATTCTGCGACAAAATATTCAATCTTTCCTCAAAAAATTATACCTACAGAATGGAAAGGTCCCTCAGAATCTCCCAATAAAACCATCACTAAATGATGAGCAGTATCCTGAAGTCTCATATACTCTGATATTCAATATTCAAAAGGATCAAGAAATATTGTTACTCAAGATGGTGAAAGGACATCAGAAGCTCTAACGTCTAATGGCGTTTTATATTCTAAGACACAATATTCAATGGGTTATAGCTCAATTGTTCTAAGAAAATGGGAAAGAACTTTAGAAACAAATTATAAGAACCTCCTAAGTTGATGATGATTGGTCAAAGGGCCCAGTCCAATCTGTGATACAATATTTAATTTTTTATTAAAATATTATACCTACAGAAAGGAATGGGACCTCAGAACCTCCTAATACCCCCATCTCTAAACGATGAGGAGTATCCTGAAGACTCAATATATTCTGTTATTCAATATCCACGATGTACTAGAAATATTGTTCCTAAGGAATATGAAAGGACATCAGAAGCTCTAAAATCTAATGGCCGTTCACATCCTAAGACACAACATTCAAACTTTTATAGCACTAATTTTCCATTAAAATGGGAAAAGAGTACAGAAATGAAAAAAACCACTCACTCCATATGATGATAGTTGTTCCAACAGCCCAGTCGTTTCGAAATACAACACTCAAATTTTTAAAAAAATATAGTTTCCACAGAATTGGAAGGGACCCGTGAAGTTTCAAATCACAGCAAGCATAGGGAATGATGACATTTCTAAAGACCATTTTCATTCTGAGATACAATATTTAATAAGTACTTGAAATATTGGATCTACAGAATGTGAAAGGTCCTCAGATACTATGAATACCAAGGTGTCAAGAAGATGATGTGGGTTCTGACCTCTCAATACATAGTCATATACAATATCCTAGTTGATATAGAAACATTGTTGTACAACATGTGAAATGACCTCAGGAATTCTAACTTCTAAGGACTCATTCGTTTCATAGAGAAAATATTCAATGAGTTATAGCATTGTTTGTTCAACAGATTGAGAAAGAAACTCTTAAATGGCAAGATCTTACCTTATCTGTAAGATCATGTGGATTCTCAGGCCCGATTTCATTCTATGACAAAATATTCAGTGTATTAGGAAGATATGAAACAGACAGCAAACTGAAGAACTAAATGAAAATAAATACTAATTATAGAAGACAACGAGGATTGTAGTGCGCCATTAAATCGTTCGGTATGGTGTTCAATTCCTTAAGAAATATTGCTGCTGCAGACGGGGAAAATTGCTCAGAGACACACAAAATAAATAACCTTTCTGCATGACAATGTGTGCTCAAAGGATCCAATCCATTCTGTGATACAATATTCAATATTTTTATATAAATATTATAGCTACAGAACGAACAGGGCCTCAGGATCTACTAATACCACCATGTCGATAAGATGAGGAGGATCCTTAGGGCTCGTTATTTTCGGATAGGCAATACTGAAGATGTACTAGAAATGTTGTTTCTATAGAATGTGAAAGGACATCAGAAACTCTAAACTCTAATGGCCTTTCACAATCTAAGACACAACACCCAAGGTATCATAGCTCAATCGTTCTAACAAACTCAGAAAGAAACTTAAGAAACGAACCAGAAGAATTGATTTAAATGTTGAAGCGTGCTCAAAGACCCCACACCATTCTGGAATACAATATTCAATTTTTTATAAAAATATTATACATACAGAATGGAAAGGGACCTCAGAATCTCCTAATACCAGCTTCCCTAAACGATGAGGAGTATCCCGATGTCTCAATATGTATTCTGATATTCAATATTCACGATGTACTAGAAATATCGTCTCTAAAGAATGTGAAAGGCTATGAGAAACAAAAATGTCTAATGGCCTTTCACATTCTAAGACACAATATTCAAAGGGTTATAAGCAGTATTGTTCCACCAAAACGGGAAAGGATCTTAGAAACAAAAAGTGACACACATTCCAGATGATGATTGTTGTTCCAAGAACATAGTCTGTTTTGATCTATAATATTCATTTTTTTTAAAGAAATGTTGTTCTGACCGAATTGGAAGGGTCCAGTGAAACATCAAATCACAGCAAACATACAGAATGATACAAGTAATAAAGATGCTTTTCATTCTCAGATACAACATTCAACATGTACTAGAAATTTTGGATCTCCAGAAGATCCTCAGAGGTTATGAATAGCCACATGTCCAGAAGATGATGTGGCTTCTGAAGGCTCAATACATTGTCATATACAGTGTCCAACATTTGATAGAAACATTTTTCTACAGTACGTGAAACGACCTCAGAAATTCTGATTTCTATAGGCCCATTACATTGTAAGACAAAATATTCAACGAGTTAAAGAAATGTTATACCAACTGATTGAGAATGGAACTCTGAATTGGCAAGATCCTACCTTATTTGGAAGATGATGAGGGTTCTCAGGGCCGATTTCATTCTGTGACAAAATAGGGAACATGTTAGAGATACCTACAGAATTGCAAAGAACTTAAAGAAAATCAAAAACCAAACTCCCTAGAAGACAATGAAGACTGCAGCCACCATTAAAGTCCGAGATACAATATTTAATTACAGAGTGGGAAATTAGCTCAGAAACCAAAAAATACCCTTTCTACATGCCAATGCTTGCTCAAAGGGATCACTCAATTCTGCGACAAAATATTCAATCTTTCCTCAAAAAATTATACCTACAGAATGGAAAGGTCCCTCAGAATCTCCCAATAAAACCATCACTAAATGATGAGCAGTATCCTGAAGTCTCATATACTCTGATATTCAATATTCAAAAGGATCAAGAAATATTGTTACTCAAGATGGTGAAAGGACATCAGAAGCTCTAACGTCTAATGGCGTTTTATATTCTAAGACACAATATTCAATGGGTTATAGCTCAATTGTTCTAAGAAAATGGGAAAGAACTTTAGAAACAAATTATAAGAACCTCCTAAGTTGATGATGATTGGTCAAAGGGCCCAGTCCAATCTGTGATACAATATTTAATTTTTTATTAAAATATTATACCTACAGAAAGGAATGGGACCTCAGAACCTCCTAATACCCCCATCTCTAAACGATGAGGAGGATCCTGAAGACTCAATATATTCTGTTATTCAATATCCACGATGTACTAGAAATATTGTTCCTAAGGAATATGAAAGGACATCAGAAGCTCTAAAATCTAATGGCCGTTCACATCCTAAGACACAACATTCAAACTTTTATAGCACTAATTTTCCATTAAAATGGGAAAAGAGTACAGAAATGAAAAAAACCACTCACTCCATATGATGATAGTTGTTCCTACAGCCCAGTCGTTTCGAAATACAACACTCAAATTTTTAAAGAAATATAGTTTCCACAGAATTGGAAGGGACCCTTGAAGTTTCAAATCACAGCAAGCATAGGGAATGATGACATTTCTAAAGACCATTTTCATTCTGAGATACAATATTTAATATGTACTTGAAATATTGGATCTACAGAATGTGAAAGGTCCTCAGATACTATGAATACCAAGGTGTCAAGAAGATGATGTGGGTTCTGACCGCTCAATACATAGTCATATACAATATCCTAGTTGATATAGAAACATTGTTGTACAACATGTGAAATGACCTCAGGAATTCTAACTTCTAAGGACTCATTCGCTTCATAGAGAAAATATCCAATGAGTTATAGCATTGTTTGTTCAACAGATTGAGAAAGAAACTCTTAAATGGCAAGATCTTACCTTATCTGTAAGATCTTGTGGATTCTCAGGCTCGATTTCATTCTATGACAAAATATTCAGTGTATTAGGAAGATATGAAACAGACAGCAAACTGAAGAACTAAATGAAAATAAATACTAATTATAGAAGACAACGAGGATTGTAGTGCGCCATTAAATCGTTCGGTATGGTGTTCAATTCCTTAAGAAATATTGTTGCTGCAGACGGGGAAAATTGCTCAGAGACACACAAAATAAATAACCTTTCTGCATGACAATGTGTGCTCAAAGGATCCAATCCATTCTGTGATACAATATTCAATATTTTTATAAAAATATTATAGCTACAGAACGAACAGGGCCTCAGGATCTACTAATACCACCATGTCGATAAGATGAGGAGGATCCTTAGGGCTCGTTATTTTCGGATAGGCAATACTGAAGATGTACTAGAAATGTTGTTTCTATAGAATGTGAAAGGACATCAGAAACTCTAAACTCTAATGGCCTTTCACAATCTAAGACACAACACCCAAGGTATCATAGCTCAATCGTTCTAACAAACTCAGAAAGAAACTTAAGAAACGAACCAGAAGAATTGATTTAAATGTTGAAGCGTGCTCAAAGACCCCACACCATTCTGGAATACAATATTCAATTTTTTATAAAAATATTATACATACAGAATGGAAAGGGACCTCAGAATCTCCTAATACCAGCTTCCCTAAACGATGAGGAGTATCCCGATGTCTCAATATGTATTCTGATATTCAATATTCACGATGTACTCGAAATATCGTCTCTAAGAATGTGAAAGGCTATGAGAAACAAAAATGTCTAATGGCCTTTCACATTCTAAGACACAATATTCAAAGGGTTATAAGCAGTATTGTTCCACCAAAACGGGAAAGGATCTTAGAAACAAAAAGTGACACACATTCCAGATGATGATTGTTGTTCCAAGAACATAGTCTGTTTTGATCTATAATATTCATTTTTTTTAAAGAAATGTTGTTCTGACCGAATTGGAAGGGTCCAGTGAAACATCAAATCACAGCAAACATACAGAATGATACAAGTAATAAAGATGCTTTTCATTCTCAGATACAACATTCAACATGTACTAGAAATTTTGGATCTCCAGAAGATCCTCAGAGGTTATGAATAGCCACATGTCCAGAAGATGATGTGGCTTCTGAAGGCTCAATACATTGTCATATACAGTGTCCAACATTTGATAGACACATTTTTCTACAGTACGTGAAACGACCTCAGAAATTCTGATTTCTATAGGCCCATTACATTGTAAGACAAAATATTCAACGAGTTAAAGAAATGTTATACCAACTGATTGAGAATGGAACTCTGAATTGGCAAGATCCTACCTTATTTGGAAGATGATGAGGGTTCTCAGGGCCGATTTCATTCTGTGACAAAATAGGGAACATGTTAGAGATACCTACAGAATTGCAAAGAACTTAAAGAAAATCAAAAACCAAACTCCCTAGAAGACAATGAAGACTGCAGCCACCATTAAAGTCCGAGATACAATATTTAATTACAGAGTGGGAAATTAGCTCAGAAACCAAAAAATACCCTTTCTACATGCCAATGCTTGCTCAAAGGGATCACTCAATTCTGCGACAAAATATTCAATCTTTCCTCAAAAAATTATACCTACAGAATGGAAAGGTCCCTCAGAATCTCCCAATAAAACCATCACTAAATGATGAGCAGTATCCTGAAGTCTCATATACTCTGATATTCAATATTCAAAAGGATCAAGAAATATTGTTACTCAAGATGGTGAAAGGACATCAGAAGCTCTAACGTCTAATGGCGTTTTATATTCTAAGACACAATATTCAATGGGTTATAGCTCAATTGTTCTAAGAAAATGGGAAAGAACTTTAGAAACAAATTATAAGAACCTCCTAAGTTGATGATGATTGGTCAAAGGGCCCAGTCCAATCTGTGATACAATATTTAATTTTTTATTAAAATATTATACCTACAGAAAGGAATGGGACCTCAGAACCTCCTAATACCCCCATCTCTAAACGATGAGGAGTATCCTGAAGACTCAATATATTCTGTTATTCAATATCCACGATGTACTATAAATATTGTTCCTAAGGAATATGAAAGGACATCAGAAGCTCTAAAATCTAATGGCCGTTCACATCCTAAGACACAACATTCAAACTTTTATAGCACTAATTTTCCATTAAAATGGGAAAAGAGTACAGAAATGAAAAAAACCACTCACTCCATATGATGATAGTTGTTCCAACAGCCCAGTCGTTTCGAAATACAACACTCAAATTTTTAAAAAAATATAGTTTCCACAGAATTGGAAGGGACCCGTGAAGTTTCAAATCACAGCAAGCATAGGGAATGATGACATTTCTAAAGACCATTTTCATTCTGAGATACAATATTTAATAAGTACTTGAAATATTGGATCTACAGAATGTGAAAGGTCCTCAGATACTATGAATACCAAGGTGTCAAGAAGATGATGTGGGTTCTGACCTCTCAATACATAGTCATATACAATATCCTAGTTGATATAGAAACATTGTTGTACAACATGTGAAATGACCTCAGGAATTCTAACTTCTAAGGACTCATTCGTTTCATAGAGAAAATATTCAATGAGTTATAGCATTGTTTGTTCAACAGATTGAGAAAGAAACTCTTAAATGGCAAGATCTTACCTTATCTGTAAGATCATGTGGATTCTCAGGCCCGATTTCATTCTATGACAAAATATTCAGTGTATTAGGAAGATATGAAACAGACAGCAAACTGAAGAACTAAATGAAAATAAATACTAATTATAGAAGACAACGAGGATTGTAGTGCGCCATTAAATCGTTCGGTATGGTGTTCAATTCCTTAAGAAATATTGCTGCTGCAGACGGGGAAAATTGCTCAGAGACACACAAAATAAATAACCTTTCTGCATGACAATGTGTGCTCAAAGGATCCAATCCATTCTGTGATACAATATTCAATATTTTTATATAAATATTATAGCTACAGAACGAACAGGGCCTCAGGATCTACTAATACCACCATGTCGATAAGATGAGGAGGATCCTTAGGGCTCGTTATTTTCGGATAGGCAATACTGAAGATGTACTAGAAATGTTGTTTCTATAGAATGTGAAAGGACATCAGAAACTCTAAACTCTAATGGCCTTTCACAATCTAAGACACAACACCCAAGGTATCATAGCTCAATCGTTCTAACAAACTCAGAAAGAAACTTAAGAAACGAACCAGAAGAATTGATTTAAATGTTGAAGCGTGCTCAAAGACCCCACACCATTCTGGAATACAATATTCAATTTTTTATAAAAATATTATACATACAGAATGGAAAGGGACCTCAGAATCTCCTAATACCAGCTTCCCTAAACGATGAGGAGTATCCCGATGTCTCAATATGTATTCTGATATTCAATATTCACGATGTACTAGAAATATCGTCTCTAAAGAATGTGAAAGGCTATGAGAAACAAAAATGTCTAATGGCCTTTCACATTCTAAGACACAATATTCAAAGGGTTATAAGCAGTATTGTTCCACCAAAACGGGAAAGGATCTTAGAAACAAAAAGTGACACACATTCCAGATGATGATTGTTGTTCCAAGAACATAGTCTGTTTTGATCTATAATATTCATTTTTTTTAAAGAAATGTTGTTCTGACCGAATTGGAAGGGTCCAGTGAAACATCAAATCACAGCAAACATACAGAATGATACAAGTAATAAAGATGCTTTTCATTCTCAGATACAACATTCAACATGTACTAGAAATTTTGGATCTCCAGAAGATCCTCAGAGGTTATGAATAGCCACATGTCCAGAAGATGATGTGGCTTCTGAAGGCTCAATACATTGTCATATACAGTGTCCAACATTTGATAGAAACATTTTTCTACAGTACGTGAAACGACCTCAGAAATTCTGATTTCTATAGGCCCATTACATTGTAAGACAAAATATTCAACGAGTTAAAGAAATGTTATACCAACTGATTGAGAATGGAACTCTGAATTGGCAAGATCCTACCTTATTTGGAAGATGATGAGGGTTCTCAGGGCCGATTTCATTCTGTGACAAAATAGGGAACATGTTAGAGATACCTACAGAATTGCAAAGAACTTAAAGAAAATCAAAAACCAAACTCCCTAGAAGACAATGAAGACTGCAGCCACCATTAAAGTCCGAGATACAATATTTAATTACAGAGTGGGAAATTAGCTCAGAAACCAAAAAATACCCTTTCTACATGCCAATGCTTGCTCAAAGGGATCACTCAATTCTGCGACAAAATATTCAATCTTTCCTCAAAAAATTATACCTACAGAATGGAAAGGTCCCTCAGAATCTCCCAATAAAACCATCACTAAATGATGAGCAGTATCCTGAAGTCTCATATACTCTGATATTCAATATTCAAAAGGATCAAGAAATATTGTTACTCAAGATGGTGAAAGGACATCAGAAGCTCTAACGTCTAATGGCGTTTTATATTCTAAGACACAATATTCAATGGGTTATAGCTCAATTGTTCTAAGAAAATGGGAAAGAACTTTAGAAACAAATTATAAGAACCTCCTAAGTTGATGATGATTGGTCAAAGGGCCCAGTCCAATCTGTGATACAATATTTAATTTTTTATTAAAATATTATACCTACAGAAAGGAATGGGACCTCAGAACCTCCTAATACCCCCATCTCTAAACGATGAGGAGGATCCTGAAGACTCAATATATTCTGTTATTCAATATCCACGATGTACTAGAAATATTGTTCCTAAGGAATATGAAAGGACATCAGAAGCTCTAAAATCTAATGGCCGTTCACATCCTAAGACACAACATTCAAACTTTTATAGCACTAATTTTCCATTAAAATGGGAAAAGAGTACAGAAATGAAAAAAACCACTCACTCCATATGATGATAGTTGTTCCTACAGCCCAGTCGTTTCGAAATACAACACTCAAATTTTTAAAGAAATATAGTTTCCACAGAATTGGAAGGGACCCTTGAAGTTTCAAATCACAGCAAGCATAGGGAATGATGACATTTCTAAAGACCATTTTCATTCTGAGATACAATATTTAATATGTACTTGAAATATTGGATCTACAGAATGTGAAAGGTCCTCAGATACTATGAATACCAAGGTGTCAAGAAGATGATGTGGGTTCTGACCGCTCAATACATAGTCATATACAATATCCTAGTTGATATAGAAACATTGTTGTACAACATGTGAAATGACCTCAGGAATTCTAACTTCTAAGGACTCATTCGCTTCATAGAGAAAATATCCAATGAGTTATAGCATTGTTTGTTCAACAGATTGAGAAAGAAACTCTTAAATGGCAAGATCTTACCTTATCTGTAAGATCTTGTGGATTCTCAGGCTCGATTTCATTCTATGACAAAATATTCAGTGTATTAGGAAGATATGAAACAGACAGCAAACTGAAGAACTAAATGAAAATAAATACTAATTATAGAAGACAACGAGGATTGTAGTGCGCCATTAAATCGTTCGGTATGGTGTTCAATTCCTTAAGAAATATTGTTGCTGCAGACGGGGAAAATTGCTCAGAGACACACAAAATAAATAACCTTTCTGCATGACAATGTGTGCTCAAAGGATCCAATCCATTCTGTGATACAATATTCAATATTTTTATAAAAATATTATAGCTACAGAACGAACAGGGCCTCAGGATCTACTAATACCACCATGTCGATAAGATGAGGAGGATCCTTAGGGCTCGTTATTTTCGGATAGGCAATACTGAAGATGTACTAGAAATGTTGTTTCTATAGAATGTGAAAGGACATCAGAAACTCTAAACTCTAATGGCCTTTCACAATCTAAGACACAACACCCAAGGTATCATAGCTCAATCGTTCTAACAAACTCAGAAAGAAACTTAAGAAACGAACCAGAAGAATTGATTTAAATGTTGAAGCGTGCTCAAAGACCCCACACCATTCTGGAATACAATATTCAATTTTTTATAAAAATATTATACATACAGAATGGAAAGGGACCTCAGAATCTCCTAATACCAGCTTCTCTAAACGATGAGGAGTATCCCGATGTCTCAATATGTATTCTGATATTCAATATTCACGATGTACTCGAAATATCGTCTCTAAGAATGTGAAAGGCTATGAGAAACAAAAATGTCTAATGGCCTTTCACATTCTAAGACACAATATTCAAAGGGTTATAAGCGGTATTGTTCCACCAAAACGGGAAAGGATCTTAGAAACAAAAAGTGACACACATTCCAGATGATGATTGTTGTTCCAAGAACATAGTCTGTTTTGATCTATAATATTCATTTTTTTTAAAGAAATGTTGTTCTGACCGAATTGGAAGGGTCCAGTGAAACATCAAATCACAGCAAACATACAGAATGATACAAGTAATAAAGATGCTTTTCATTCTCAGAAACAACATTCAACATGTACTAGAAATTTTGGATCTCCAGAAGATCCTCAGAGGTTATGAATAGCCACATGTCCAGAAGATGATGTGGCTTCTGAAGGCTCAATACATTGTCATATACAGTGTCCAACATTTGATAGACACATTTTTCTACAGTACGTGAAACGACCTCAGAAATTCTGATTTCTATAGGCCCATTACATTGTAAGACAAAATATTCAACGAGTTAAAGAAATGTTATACCAACTGATTGAGAATGGAACTCTGAATTGGCAAGATCCTACCTTATTTGGAAGATGATGAGGGTTCTCAGGGCCGATTTCATTCTGTGACAAAATAGGGAACATGTTAGAGATACCTACAGAATTGCAAAGAACTTAAAGAAAATCAAAAACCAAACTCCCTAGAAGACAATGAAGACTGCAGCCACCATTAAAGTCCGAGATACAATATTTAATTACAGAGTGGGAAATTAGCTCAGAAACCAAAAAATACCCTTTCTACATGCCAATGCTTGCTCAAAGGGATCACTCAATTCTGCGACAAAATATTCAATCTTTCCTCAAAAAATTATACCTACAGAATGGAAAGGTCCCTCAGAATCTCCCAATAAAACCATCACTAAATGATGAGCAGTATCCTGAAGTCTCATATACTCTGATATTCAATATTCAAAAGGATCAAGAAATATTGTTACTCAAGATGGTGAAAGGACATCAGAAGCTCTAACGTCTAATGGCGTTTTATATTCTAAGACACAATATTCAATGGGTTATAGCTCAATTGTTCTAAGAAAATGGGAAAGAACTTTAGAAACAAATTATAAGAACCTCCTAAGTTGATGATGATTGGTCAAAGGGCCCAGTCCAATCTGTGATACAATATTTAATTTTTTATTAAAATATTATACCTACAGAAAGGAATGGGACCTCAGAACCTCCTAATACCCCCATCTCTAAACGATGAGGAGTATCCTGAAGACTCAATATATTCTGTTATTCAATATCCACGATGTACTAGAAATATTGTTCCTAAGGAATATGAAAGGACATCAGAAGCTCTAAAATCTAATGGCCGTTCACATCCTAAGACACAACATTCAAACTTTTATAGCACTAATTTTCCATTAAAATGGGAAAAGAGTACAGAAATGAAAAAAACCACTCACTCCATATGATGATAGTTGTTCCAACAGCCCAGTCGTTTCGAAATACAACACTCAAATTTTTAAAAAAATATAGTTTCCACAGAATTGGAAGGGACCCGTGAAGTTTCAAATCACAGCAAGCATAGGGAATGATGACATTTCTAAAGACCATTTTCATTCTGAGATACAATATTTAATAAGTACTTGAAATATTGGATCTACAGAATGTGAAAGGTCCTCAGATACTATGAATACCAAGGTGTCAAGAAGATGATGTGGGTTCTGACCTCTCAATACATAGTCATATACAATATCCTAGTTGATATAGAAACATTGTTGTACAACATGTGAAATGACCTCAGGAATTCTAACTTCTAAGGACTCATTCGTTTCATAGAGAAAATATTCAATGAGTTATAGCATTGTTTGTTCAACAGATTGAGAAAGAAACTCTTAAATGGCAAGATCTTACCTTATCTGTAAGATCATGTGGATTCTCAGGCCCGATTTCATTCTATGACAAAATATTCAGTGTATTAGGAAGATATGAAACAGACAGCAAACTGAAGAACTAAATGAAAATAAATACTAATTATAGAAGACAACGAGGATTGTAGTGCGCCATTAAATCGTTCGGTATGGTGTTCAATTCCTTAAGAAATATTGCTGCTGCAGACGGGGAAAATTGCTCAGAGACACACAAAATAAATAACCTTTCTGCATGACAATGTGTGCTCAAAGGATCCAATCCATTCTGTGATACAATATTCAATATTTTTATATAAATATTATAGCTACAGAACGAACAGGGCCTCAGGATCTACTAATACCACCATGTCGATAAGATGAGGAGGATCCTTAGGGCTCGTTATTTTCGGATAGGCAATACTGAAGATGTACTAGAAATGTTGTTTCTATAGAATGTGAAAGGACATCAGAAACTCTAAACTCTAATGGCCTTTCACAATCTAAGACACAACACCCAAGGTATCATAGCTCAATCGTTCTAACAAACTCAGAAAGAAACTTAAGAAACGAACCAGAAGAATTGATTTAAATGTTGAAGCGTGCTCAAAGACCCCACACCATTCTGGAATACAATATTCAATTTTTTATAAAAATATTATACATACAGAATGGAAAGGGACCTCAGAATCTCCTAATACCAGCTTCCCTAAACGATGAGGAGTATCCCGATGTCTCAATATGTATTCTGATATTCAATATTCACGATGTACTAGAAATATCGTCTCTAAAGAATGTGAAAGGCTATGAGAAACAAAAATGTCTAATGGCCTTTCACATTCTAAGACACAATATTCAAAGGGTTATAAGCAGTATTGTTCCACCAAAACGGGAAAGGATCTTAGAAACAAAAAGTGACACACATTCCAGATGATGATTGTTGTTCCAAGAACATAGTCTGTTTTGATCTATAATATTCATTTTTTTTAAAGAAATGTTGTTCTGACCGAATTGGAAGGGTCCAGTGAAACATCAAATCACAGCAAACATACAGAATGATACAAGTAATAAAGATGCTTTTCATTCTCAGATACAACATTCAACATGTACTAGAAATTTTGGATCTCCAGAAGATCCTCAGAGGTTATGAATAGCCACATGTCCAGAAGATGATGTGGCTTCTGAAGGCTCAATACATTGTCATATACAGTGTCCAACATTTGATAGAAACATTTTTCTACAGTACGTGAAACGACCTCAGAAATTCTGATTTCTATAGGCCCATTACATTGTAAGACAAAATATTCAACGAGTTAAAGAAATGTTATACCAACTGATTGAGAATGGAACTCTGAATTGGCAAGATCCTACCTTATTTGGAAGATGATGAGGGTTCTCAGGGCCGATTTCATTCTGTGACAAAATAGGGAACATGTTAGAGATACCTACAGAATTGCAAAGAACTTAAAGAAAATCAAAAACCAAACTCCCTAGAAGACAATGAAGACTGCAGCCACCATTAAAGTCCGAGATACAATATTTAATTACAGAGTGGGAAATTAGCTCAGAAACCAAAAAATACCCTTTCTACATGCCAATGCTTGCTCAAAGGGATCACTCAATTCTGCGACAAAATATTCAATCTTTCCTCAAAAAATTATACCTACAGAATGGAAAGGTCCCTCAGAATCTCCCAATAAAACCATCACTAAATGATGAGCAGTATCCTGAAGTCTCATATACTCTGATATTCAATATTCAAAAGGATCAAGAAATATTGTTACTCAAGATGGTGAAAGGACATCAGAAGCTCTAACGTCTAATGGCGTTTTATATTCTAAGACACAATATTCAATGGGTTATAGCTCAATTGTTCTAAGAAAATGGGAAAGAACTTTAGAAACAAATTATAAGAACCTCCTAAGTTGATGATGATTGGTCAAAGGGCCCAGTCCAATCTGTGATACAATATTTAATTTTTTATTAAAATATTATACCTACAGAAAGGAATGGGACCTCAGAACCTCCTAATACCCCCATCTCTAAACGATGAGGAGTATCCTGAAGACTCAATATATTCTGTTATTCAATATCCACGATGTACTAGAAATATTGTTCCTAAGGAATATGAAAGGACATCAGAAGCTCTAAAATCTAATGGCCGTTCACATCCTAAGACACAACATTCAAACTTTTATAGCACTAATTTTCCATTAAAATGGGAAAAGAGTACAGAAATGAAAAAAACCACTCACTCCATATGATGATAGTTGTTCCAACAGCCCAGTCGTTTCGAAATACAACACTCAAATTTTTAAAAAAATATAGTTTCCACAGAATTGGAAGGGACCCGTGAAGTTTCAAATCACAGCAAGCATAGGGAATGATGACATTTCTAAAGACCATTTTCATTCTGAGATACAATATTTAATAAGTACTTGAAATATTGGATCTACAGAATGTGAAAGGTCCTCAGATACTATGAATACCAAGGTGTCAAGAAGATGATGTGGGTTCTGACCTCTCAATACATAGTCATATACAATATCCTAGTTGATATAGAAACATTGTTGTACAACATGTGAAATGACCTCAGGAATTCTAACTTCTAAGGACTCATTCGTTTCATAGAGAAAATATTCAATGAGTTATAGCATTGTTTGTTCAACAGATTGAGAAAGAAACTCTTAAATGGCAAGATCTTACCTTATCTGTAAGATCATGTGGATTCTCAGGCCCGATTTCATTCTATGACAAAATATTCAGTGTATTAGGAAGATATGAAACAGACAGCAAACTGAAGAACTAAATGAAAATAAATACTAATTATAGAAGACAACGAGGATTGTAGTGCGCCATTAAATCGTTCGGTATGGTGTTCAATTCCTTAAGAAATATTGCTGCTGCAGACGGGGAAAATTGCTCAGAGACACACAAAATAAATAACCTTTCTGCATGACAATGTGTGCTCAAAGGATCCAATCCATTCTGTGATACAATATTCAATATTTTTATATAAATATTATAGCTACAGAACGAACAGGGCCTCAGGATCTACTAATACCACCATGTCGATAAGATGAGGAGGATCCTTAGGGCTCGTTATTTTCGGATAGGCAATACTGAAGATGTACTAGAAATGTTGTTTCTATAGAATGTGAAAGGACATCAGAAACTCTAAACTCTAATGGCCTTTCACAATCTAAGACACAACACCCAAGGTATCATAGCTCAATCGTTCTAACAAACTCAGAAAGAAACTTAAGAAACGAACCAGAAGAATTGATTTAAATGTTGAAGCGTGCTCAAAGACCCCACACCATTCTGGAATACAATATTCAATTTTTTATAAAAATATTATACATACAGAATGGAAAGGGACCTCAGAATCTCCTAATACCAGCTTCCCTAAACGATGAGGAGTATCCCGATGTCTCAATATGTATTCTGATATTCAATATTCACGATGTACTCGAAATATCGTCTCTAAGAATGTGAAAGGCTATGAGAAACAAAAATGTCTAATGGCCTTTCACATTCTAAGACACAATATTCAAAGGGTTATAAGCAGTATTGTTCCACCAAAACGGGAAAGGATCTTAGAAACAAAAAGTGACACACATTCCAGATGATGATTGTTGTTCCAAGAACATAGTCTGTTTTGATCTATAATATTCATTTTTTTTAAAGAAATGTTGTTCTGACCGAATTGGAAGGGTCCAGTGAAACATCAAATCACAGCAAACATACAGAATGATACAAGTAATAAAGATGCTTTTCATTCTCAGATACAACATTCAACATGTACTAGAAATTTTGGATCTCCAGAAGATCCTCAGAGGTTATGAATAGCCACATGTCCAGAAGATGATATGGCTTCTGAAGGCTCAATACATTGTCATATACAGTGTCCAACATTTGATAGAAACATTTTTCTACAGTACGTGAAACGACCTCAGAAATTCTGATTTCTATAGGCCCATTACATTGTAAGACAAAATATTCAACGAGTTAAAGAAATGTTATACCAACTGATTGAGAATGGAACTCTGAATTGGCAAGATCCTACCTTATTTGGAAGATGATGAGGGTTCTCAGGGCCGATTTCATTCTGTGACAAAATAGGGAACATGTTAGAGATACCTACAGAATTGCAAAGAACTTAAAGAAAATCAAAAACCAAACTCCCTAGAAGACAATGAAGACTGCAGCCACCATTAAAGTCCGAGATACAATATTTAATTACAGAGTGGGAAATTAGCTCAGAAACCAAAAAATACCCTTTCTACATGCCAATGCTTGCTCAAAGGGATCACTCAATTCTGCGACAAAATATTCAATCTTTCCTCAAAAAATTATACCTACAGAATGGAAAGGTCCCTCAGAATCTCCCAATAAAACCATCACTAAATGATGAGCAGTATCCTGAAGTCTCATATACTCTGATATTCAATATTCAAAAGGATCAAGAAATATTGTTACTCAAGATGGTGAAAGGACATCAGAAGCTCTAACGTCTAATGGCGTTTTATATTCTAAGACACAATATTCAATGGGTTATAGCTCAATTGTTCTAAGAAAATGGGAAAGAACTTTAGAAACAAATTATAAGAACCTCCTAAGTTGATGATGATTGGTCAAAGGGCCCAGTCCAATCTGTGATACAATATTTAATTTTTTATTAAAATATTATACCTACAGAAAGGAATGGGACCTCAGAACCTCCTAATACCCCCATCTCTAAACGATGAGGAGTATCCTGAAGACTCAATATATTCTGTTATTCAATATCCACGATGTACTAGAAATATTGTTCCTAAGGAATATGAAAGGACATCAGAAGCTCTAAAATCTAATGGCCGTTCACATCCTAAGACACAACATTCAAACTTTTATAGCACTAATTTTCCATTAAAATGGGAAAAGAGTACAGAAATGAAAAAAACCACTCACTCCATATGATGATAGTTGTTCCAACAGCCCAGTCGTTTCGAAATACAACACTCAAATTTTTAAAAAAATATAGTTTCCACAGAATTGGAAGGGACCCGTGAAGTTTCAAATCACAGCAAGCATAGGGAATGATGACATTTCTAAAGACCATTTTCATTCTGAGATACAATATTTAATAAGTACTTGAAATATTGGATCTACAGAATGTGAAAGGTCCTCAGATACTATGAATACCAAGGTGTCAAGAAGATGATGTGGGTTCTGACCTCTCAATACATAGTCATATACAATATCCTAGTTGATATAGAAACATTGTTGTACAACATGTGAAATGACCTCAGGAATTCTAACTTCTAAGGACTCATTCGTTTCATAGAGAAAATATTCAATGAGTTATAGCATTGTTTGTTCAACAGATTGAGAAAGAAACTCTTAAATGGCAAGATCTTACCTTATCTGTAAGATCATGTGGATTCTCAGGCCCGATTTCATTCTATGACAAAATATTCAGTGTATTAGGAAGATATGAAACAGACAGCAAACTGAAGAACTAAATGAAAATAAATACTAATTATAGAAGACAACGAGGATTGTAGTGCGCCATTAAATCGTTCGGTATGGTGTTCAATTCCTTAAGAAATATTGCTGCTGCAGACGGGGAAAATTGCTCAGAGACACACAAAATAAATAACCTTTCTGCATGACAATGTGTGCTCAAAGGATCCAATCCATTCTGTGATACAATATTCAATATTTTTATATAAATATTATAGCTACAGAACGAACAGGGCCTCAGGATCTACTAATACCACCATGTCGATAAGATGAGGAGGATCCTTAGGGCTCGTTATTTTCGGATAGGCAATACTGAAGATGTACTAGAAATGTTGTTTCTATAGAATGTGAAAGGACATCAGAAACTCTAAACTCTAATGGCCTTTCACAATCTAAGACACAACACCCAAGGTATCATAGCTCAATCGTTCTAACAAACTCAGAAAGAAACTTAAGAAACGAACCAGAAGAATTGATTTAAATGTTGAAGCGTGCTCAAAGACCCCACACCATTCTGGAATACAATATTCAATTTTTTATAAAAATATTATACATACAGAATGGAAAGGGACCTCAGAATCTCCTAATACCAGCTTCCCTAAACGATGAGGAGTATCCCGATGTCTCAATATGTATTCTGATATTCAATATTCACGATGTACTAGAAATATCGTCTCTAAAGAATGTGAAAGGCTATGAGAAACAAAAATGTCTAATGGCCTTTCACATTCTAAGACACAATATTCAAAGGGTTATAAGCAGTATTGTTCCACCAAAACGGGAAAGGATCTTAGAAACAAAAAGTGACACACATTCCAGATGATGATTGTTGTTCCAAGAACATAGTCTGTTTTGATCTATAATATTCATTTTTTTTAAAGAAATGTTGTTCTGACCGAATTGGAAGGGTCCAGTGAAACATCAAATCACAGCAAACATACAGAATGATAC
The DNA here is from genome assembly GCF_027887165.1 of Monodelphis domestica. Taxonomy (NCBI): domain Eukaryota; kingdom Metazoa; phylum Chordata; class Mammalia; order Didelphimorphia; family Didelphidae; genus Monodelphis; species Monodelphis domestica. Next base: position 7,748,651 of record NC_077235.1, read on the forward strand.
AAGTAATAAAGATGCTTTTCATTCTCAGATACAACATTCAACATGTACTAGAAATTTTGGATCTCCAGAAGATCCTCAGAGGTTATGAATAGCCACATGTCCAGAAGATGATGTGGCTTCTGAAGGCTCAATACATTGTCATATACAGTGTCCAACATTTGATAGAAACATTTTTCTACAGTACGTGAAACGACCTCAGAAATTCTGATTTCTATAGGCCCATTACATTGTAAGACAAAATATTCAACGAGTTAAAGAAATGTTATACCAACTGATTGAGAATGGAACTCTGAATTGGCAAGATCCTACCTTATTTGGAAGATGATGAGGGTTCTCAGGGCCGATTTCATTCTGTGACAAAATAGGGAACATGTTAGAGATACCTACAGAATTGCAAAGAACTTAAAGAAAATCAAAAACCAAACTCCCTAGAAGACAATGAAGACTGCAGCCACCATTAAAGTCCGAGATACAATATTTAATTACAGAGTGGGAAATTAGCTCAGAAACCAAAAAATACCCTTTCTACATGCCAATGCTTGCTCAAAGGGATCACTCAATTCTGCGACAAAATATTCAATCTTTCCTCAAAAAATTATACCTACAGAATGGAAAGGTCCCTCAGAATCTCCCAATAAAACCATCACTAAATGATGAGCAGTATCCTGAAGTCTCATATACTCTGATATTCAATATTCAAAAGGATCAAGAAATATTGTTACTCAAGATGGTGAAAGGACATCAGAAGCTCTAACGTCTAATGGCGTTTTATATTCTAAGACACAATATTCAATGGGTTATAGCTCAATTGTTCTAAGAAAATGGGAAAGAACTTTAGAAACAAATTATAAGAACCTCCTAAGTTGATGATGATTGGTCAAAGGGCCCAGTCCAATCTGTGATACAATATTTAATTTTTTATTAAAATATTATACCTACAGAAAGGAATGGGACCTCAGAACCTCCTAATACCCCCATCTCTAAACGATGAGGAGTATCCTGAAGACTCAATATATTCTGTTATTCAATATCCACGATGTACTAGAAATATTGTTCCTAAGGAATATGAAAGGACATCAGAAGCTCTAAAATCTAATGGCCGTTCACATCCTAAGACACAACATTCAAACTTTTATAGCACTAATTTTCCATTAAAATGGGAAAAGAGTACAGAAATGAAAAAAACCACTCACTCCATATGATGATAGTTGTTCCAACAGCCCAGTCGTTTCGAAATACAACACTCAAATTTTTAAAAAAATATAGTTTCCACAGAATTGGAAGGGACCCGTGAAGTTTCAAATCACAGCAAGCATAGGGAATGATGACATTTCTAAAGACCATTTTCATTCTGAGATACAATATTTAATAAGTACTTGAAATATTGGATCTACAGAATGTGAAAGGTCCTCAGATACTATGAATACCAAGGTGTCAAGAAGATGATGTGGGTTCTGACCTCTCAATACATAGTCATATACAATATCCTAGTTGATATAGAAACATTGTTGTACAACATGTGAAATGACCTCAGGAATTCTAACTTCTAAGGACTCATTCGTTTCATAGAGAAAATATTCAATGAGTTATAGCATTGTTTGTTCAACAGATTGAGAAAGAAACTCTTAAATGGCAAGATCTTACCTTATCTGTAAGATCATGTGGATTCTCAGGCCCGATTTCATTCTATGACAAAATATTCAGTGTATTAGGAAGATATGAAACAGACAGCAAACTGAAGAACTAAATGAAAATAAATACTAATTATAGAAGACAACGAGGATTGTAGTGCGCCATTAAATCGTTCGGTATGGTGTTCAATTCCTTAAGAAATATTGCTGCTGCAGACGGGGAAAATTGCTCAGAGACACACAAAATAAATAACCTTTCTGCATGACAATGTGTGCTCAAAGGATCCAATCCATTCTGTGATACAATATTCAATATTTTTATATAAATATTATAGCTACAGAACGAACAGGGCCTCAGGATCTACTAATACCACCATGTCGATAAGATGAGGAGGATCCTTAGGGCTCGTTATTTTCGGATAGGCAATACTGAAGATGTACTAGAAATGTTGTTTCTATAGAATGTGAAAGGACATCAGAAACTCTAAACTCTAATGGCCTTTCACAATCTAAGACACAACACCCAAGGTATCATAGCTCAATCGTTCTAACAAACTCAGAAAGAAACTTAAGAAACGAACCAGAAGAATTGATTTAAATGTTGAAGCGTGCTCAAAGACCCCACACCATTCTGGAATACAATATTCAATTTTTTATAAAAATATTATACATACAGAATGGAAAGGGACCTCAGAATCTCCTAATACCAGCTTCCCTAAACGATGAGGAGTATCCCGATGTCTCAATATGTATTCTGATATTCAATATTCACGATGTACTAGAAATATCGTCTCTAAAGAATGTGAAAGGCTATGAGAAACAAAAATGTCTAATGGCCTTTCACATTCTAAGACACAATATTCAAAGGGTTATAAGCAGTATTGTTCCACCAAAACGGGAAAGGATCTTAGAAACAAAAAGTGACACACATTCCAGATGATGATTGTTGTTCCAAGAACATAGTCTGTTTTGATCTATAATATTCATTTTTTTTAAAGAAATGTTGTTCTGACCGAATTGGAAGGGTCCAGTGAAACATCAAATCACAGCAAACATACAGAATGATACAAGTAATAAAGATGCTTTTCATTCTCAGATACAACATTCAACATGTACTAGAAATTTTGGATCTCCAGAAGATCCTCAGAGGTTATGAATAGCCACATGTCCAGAAGATGATGTGGCTTCTGAAGGCTCAATACATTGTCATATACAGTGTCCAACATTTGATAGAAACATTTTTCTACAGTACGTGAAACGACCTCAGAAATTCTGATTTCTATAGGCCCATTACATTGTAAGACAAAATATTCAACGAGTTAAAGAAATGTTATACCAACTGATTGAGAATGGAACTCTGAATTGGCAAGATCCTACCTTATTTGGAAGATGATGAGGGTTCTCAGGGCCGATTTCATTCTGTGACAAAATAGGGAACATGTTAGAGATACCTACAGAATTGCAAAGAACTTAAAGAAAATCAAAAACCAAACTCCCTAGAAGACAATGAAGACTGCAGCCACCATTAAAGTCCGAGATACAATATTTAATTACAGAGTGGGAAATTAGCTCAGAAACCAAAAAATACCCTTTCTACATGCCAATGCTTGCTCAAAGGGATCACTCAATTCTGCGACAAAATATTCAATCTTTCATCAAAAAATTATACCTACAGAATGGAAAGGTCCCTCAGAATCTCCCAATAAAACCATCACTAAATGATGAGCAGTATCCTGAAGTCTCATATACTCTGATATTCAATATTCAAAAGGATCAAGAAATATTGTTACTCAAGATGGTGAAAGGACATCAGAAGCTCTAACGTCTAATGGCGTTTTATATTCTAAGACACAATATTCAATGGGTTATAGCTCAATTGTTCTAAGAAAATGGGAAAGAACTTTAGAAACAAATTATAAGAACCTCCTAAGTTGATGATGATTGGTCAAAGGGCCCAGTCCAATCTGTGATACAATATTTAATTTTTTATTAAAATATTATACCTACAGAAAGGAATGGGACCTCAGAACCTCCTAATACCCCCATCTCTAAACGATGAGGAGGATCCTGAAGACTCAATATATTCTGTTATTCAATATCCACGATGTACTAGAAATATTGTTCCTAAGGAATATGAAAGGACATCAGAAGCTCTAAAATCTAATGGCCGTTCACATCCTAAGACACAACATTCAAACTTTTATAGCACTAATTTTCCATTAAAATGGGAAAAGAGTACAGAAATGAAAAAAACCACTCACTCCATATGATGATAGTTGTTCCTACAGCCCAGTCGTTTCGAAATACAACACTCAAATTTTTAAAGAAATATAGTTTCCACAGAATTGGAAGGGACCCTTGAAGTTTCAAATCACAGCAAGCATAGGGAATGATGACATTTCTAAAGACCATTTTCATTCTGAGATACAATATTTAATATGTACTTGAAATATTGGATCTACAGAATGTGAAAGGTCCTCAGATACTATGAATACCAAGGTGTCAAGAAGATGATGTGGGTTCTGACCGCTCAATACATAGTCATATACAATATCCTAGTTGATATAGAAACATTGTTGTACAACATGTGAAATGACCTCAGGAATTCTAACTTCTAAGGACTCATTCGCTTCATAGAGAAAATATCCAATGAGTTATAGCATTGTTTGTTCAACAGATTGAGAAAGAAACTCTTAAATGGCAAGATCTTACCTTATCTGTAAGATCTTGTGGATTCTCAGGCTCGATTTCATTCTATGACAAAATATTCAGTGTATTAGGAAGATATGAAACAGACAGCAAACTGAAGAACTAAATGAAAATAAATACTAATTATAGAAGACAACGAGGATTGTAGTGCGCCATTAAATCGTTCGGTATGGTGTTCAATTCCTTAAGAAATATTGTTGCTGCAGACGGGGAAAATTGCTCAGAGACACACAAAATAAATAACCTTTCTGCATGACAATGTGTGCTCAAAGGATCCAATCCATTCTGTGATACAATATTCAATATTTTTATAAAAATATTATAGCTACAGAACGAACAGGGCCTCAGGATCTACTAATACCACCATGTCGATAAGATGAGGAGGATCCTTAGGGCTCGTTATTTTCGGATAGGCAATACTGAAGATGTACTAGAAATGTTGTTTCTATAGAATGTGAAAGGACATCAGAAACTCTAAACTCTAATGGCCTTTCACAATCTAAGACACAACACCCAAGGTATCATAGCTCAATCGTTCTAACAAACTCAGAAAGAAACTTAAGAAACGAACCAGAAGAATTGATTTAAATGTTGAAGCGTGCTCAAAGACCCCACACCATTCTGGAATACAATATTCAATTTTTTATAAAAATATTATACATACAGAATGGAAAGGGACCTCAGAATCTCCTAATACCAGCTTCTCTAAACGATGAGGAGTATCCCGATGTCTCAATATGTATTCTGATATTCAATATTCACGATGTACTCGAAATATCGTCTCTAAGAATGTGAAAGGCTATGAGAAACAAAAATGTCTAATGGCCTTTCACATTCTAAGACACAATATTCAAAGGGTTATAAGCGGTATTGTTCCACCAAAACGGGAAAGGATCTTAGAAACAAAAAGTGACACACATTCCAGATGATGATTGTTGTTCCAAGAACATAGTCTGTTTTGATCTATAATATTCATTTTTTTTAAAGAAATGTTGTTCTGACCGAATTGGAAGGGTCCAGTGAAACATCAAATCACAGCAAACATACAGAATGATACAAGTAATAAAGATGCTTTTCATTCTCAGAAACAACATTCAACATGTACTAGAAATTTTGGATCTCCAGAAGATCCTCAGAGGTTATGAATAGCCACATGTCCAGAAGATGATGTGGCTTCTGAAGGCTCAATACATTGTCATATACAGTGTCCAACATTTGATAGACACATTTTTCTACAGTACGTGAAACGACCTCAGAAATTCTGATTTCTATAGGCCCATTACATTGTAAGACAAAATATTCAACGAGTTAAAGAAATGTTATACCAACTGATTGAGAATGGAACTCTGAATTGGCAAGATCCTACCTTATTTGGAAGATGATGAGGGTTCTCAGGGCCGATTTCATTCTGTGACAAAATAGGGAACATGTTAGAGATACCTACAGAATTGCAAAGAACTTAAAGAAAATCAAAAACCAAACTCCCTAGAAGACAATGAAGACTGCAGCCACCATTAAAGTCCGAGATACAATATTTAATTACAGAGTGGGAAATTAGCTCAGAAACCAAAAAATACCCTTTCTACATGCCAATGCTTGCTCAAAGGGATCACTCAATTCTGCGACAAAATATTCAATCTTTCCTCAAAAAATTATACCTACAGAATGGAAAGGTCCCTCAGAATCTCCCAATAAAACCATCACTAAATGATGAGCAGTATCCTGAAGTCTCATATACTCTGATATTCAATATTCAAAAGGATCAAGAAATATTGTTACTCAAGATGGTGAAAGGACATCAGAAGCTCTAACGTCTAATGGCGTTTTATATTCTAAGACACAATATTCAATGGGTTATAGCTCAATTGTTCTAAGAAAATGGGAAAGAACTTTAGAAACAAATTATAAGAACCTCCTAAGTTGATGATGATTGGTCAAAGGGCCCAGTCCAATCTGTGATACAATATTTAATTTTTTATTAAAATATTATACCTACAGAAAGGAATGGGACCTCAGAACCTCCTAATACCCCCATCTCTAAACGATGAGGAGTATCCTGAAGACTCAATATATTCTGTTATTCAATATCCACGATGTACTAGAAATATTGTTCCTAAGGAATATGAAAGGACATCAGAAGCTCTAAAATCTAATGGCCGTTCACATCCTAAGACACAACATTCAAACTTTTATAGCACTAATTTTCCATTAAAATGGGAAAAGAGTACAGAAATGAAAAAAACCACTCACTCCATATGATGATAGTTGTTCCAACAGCCCAGTCGTTTCGAAATACAACACTCAAATTTTTAAAAAAATATAGTTTCCACAGAATTGGAAGGGACCCGTGAAGTTTCAAATCACAGCAAGCATAGGGAATGATGACATTTCTAAAGACCATTTTCATTCTGAGATACAATATTTAATAAGTACTTGAAATATTGGATCTACAGAATGTGAAAGGTCCTCAGATACTATGAATACCAAGGTGTCAAGAAGATGATGTGGGTTCTGACCTCTCAATACATAGTCATATACAATATCCTAGTTGATATAGAAACATTGTTGTACAACATGTGAAATGACCTCAGGAATTCTAACTTCTAAGGACTCATTCGTTTCATAGAGAAAATATTCAATGAGTTATAGCATTGTTTGTTCAACAGATTGAGAAAGAAACTCTTAAATGGCAAGATCTTACCTTATCTGTAAGATCATGTGGATTCTCAGGCCCGATTTCATTCTATGACAAAATATTCAGTGTATTAGGAAGATATGAAACAGACAGCAAACTGAAGAACTAAATGAAAATAAATACTAATTATAGAAGACAACGAGGATTGTAGTGCGCCATTAAATCGTTCGGTATGGTGTTCAATTCCTTAAGAAATATTGCTGCTGCAGACGGGGAAAATTGCTCAGAGACACACAAAATAAATAACCTTTCTGCATGACAATGTGTGCTCAAAGGATCCAATCCATTCTGTGATACAATATTCAATATTTTTATATAAATATTATAGCTACAGAACGAACAGGGCCTCAGGATCTACTAATACCACCATGTCGATAAGATGAGGAGGATCCTTAGGGCTCGTTATTTTCGGATAGGCAATACTGAAGATGTACTAGAAATGTTGTTTCTATAGAATGTGAAAGGACATCAGAAACTCTAAACTCTAATGGCCTTTCACAATCTAAGACACAACACCCAAGGTATCATAGCTCAATCGTTCTAACAAACTCAGAAAGAAACTTAAGAAACGAACCAGAAGAATTGATTTAAATGTTGAAGCGTGCTCAAAGACCCCACACCATTCTGGAATACAATATTCAATTTTTTATAAAAATATTATACATACAGAATGGAAAGGGACCTCAGAATCTCCTAATACCAGCTTCCCTAAACGATGAGGAGTATCCCGATGTCTCAATATGTATTCTGATATTCAATATTCACGATGTACTAGAAATATCGTCTCTAAAGAATGTGAAAGGCTATGAGAAACAAAAATGTCTAATGGCCTTTCACATTCTAAGACACAATATTCAAAGGGTTATAAGCAGTATTGTTCCACCAAAACGGGAAAGGATCTTAGAAACAAAAAGTGACACACATTCCAGATGATGATTGTTGTTCCAAGAACATAGTCTGTTTTGATCTATAATATTCATTTTTTTTAAAGAAATGTTGTTCTGACCGAATTGGAAGGGTCCAGTGAAACATCAAATCACAGCAAACATACAGAATGATACAAGTAATAAAGATGCTTTTCATTCTCAGATACAACATTCAACATGTACTAGAAATTTTGGATCTCCAGAAGATCCTCAGAGGTTATGAATAGCCACATGTCCAGAAGATGATGTGGCTTCTGAAGGCTCAATACATTGTCATATACAGTGTCCAACATTTGATAGAAACATTTTTCTACAGTACGTGAAACGACCTCAGAAATTCTGATTTCTATAGGCCCATTACATTGTAAGACAAAATATTCAACGAGTTAAAGAAATGTTATACCAACTGATTGAGAATGGAACTCTGAATTGGCAAGATCCTACCTTATTTGGAAGATGATGAGGGTTCTCAGGGCCGATTTCATTCTGTGACAAAATAGGGAACATGTTAGAGATACCTACAGAATTGCAAAGAACTTAAAGAAAATCAAAAACCAAACTCCCTAGAAGACAATGAAGACTGCAGCCACCATTAAAGTCCGAGATACAATATTTAATTACAGAGTGGGAAATTAGCTCAGAAACCAAAAAATACCCTTTCTACATGCCAATGCTTGCTCAAAGGGATCACTCAATTCTGCGACAAAATATTCAATCTTTCCTCAAAAAATTATACCTACAGAATGGAAAGGTCCCTCAGAATCTCCCAATAAAACCATCACTAAATGATGAGCAGTATCCTGAAGTCTCATATACTCTGATATTCAATATTCAAAAGGATCAAGAAATATTGTTACTCAAGATGGTGAAAGGACATCAGAAGCTCTAACGTCTAATGGCGTTTTATATTCTAAGACACAATATTCAATGGGTTATAGCTCAATTGTTCTAAGAAAATGGGAAAGAACTTTAGAAACAAATTATAAGAACCTCCTAAGTTGATGATGATTGGTCAAAGGGCCCAGTCCAATCTGTGATACAATATTTAATTTTTTATTAAAATATTATACCTACAGAAAGGAATGGGACCTCAGAACCTCCTAATACCCCCATCTCTAAACGATGAGGAGGATCCTGAAGACTCAATATATTCTGTTATTCAATATCCACGATGTACTAGAAATATTGTTCCTAAGGAATATGAAAGGACATCAGAAGCTCTAAAATCTAATGGCCGTTCACATCCTAAGACACAACATTCAAACTTTTATAGCACTAATTTTCCATTAAAATGGGAAAAGAGTACAGAAATGAAAAAAACCACTCACTCCATATGATGATAGTTGTTCCTACAGCCCAGTCGTTTCGAAATACAACACTCAAATTTTTAAAGAAATATAGTTTCCACAGAATTGGAAGGGACCCTTGAAGTTTCAAATCACAGCAAGCATAGGGAATGATGACATTTCTAAAGACCATTTTCATTCTGAGATACAATATTTAATATGTACTTGAAATATTGGATCTACAGAATGTGAAAGGTCCTCAGATACTATGAATACCAAGGTGTCAAGAAGATGATGTGGGTTCTGACCGCTCAATACATAGTCATATACAATATCCTAGTTGATATAGAAACATTGTTGTACAACATGTGAAATGACCTCAGGAATTCTAACTTCTAAGGACTCATTCGCTTCATAGAGAAAATATCCAATGAGTTATAGCATTGTTTGTTCAACAGATTGAGAAAGAAACTCTTAAATGGCAAGATCTTACCTTATCTGTAAGATCTTGTGGATTCTCAGGCTCGATTTCATTCTATGACAAAATATTCAGTGTATTAGGAAGATATGAAACAGACAGCAAACTGAAGAACTAAATGAAAATAAATACTAATTATAGAAGACAACGAGGATTGTAGTGCGCCATTAAATCGTTCGGTATGGTGTTCAATTCCTTAAGAAATATTGTTGCTGCAGACGGGGAAAATTGCTCAGAGACACACAAAATAAATAACCTTTCTGCATGACAATGTGTGCTCAAAGGATCCAATCCATTCTGTGATACAATATTCAATATTTTTATAAAAATATTATAGCTACAGAACGAACAGGGCCTCAGGATCTACTAATACCACCATGTCGATAAGATGAGGAGGATCCTTAGGGCTCGTTATTTTCGGATAGGCAATACTGAAGATGTACTAGAAATGTTGTTTCTATAGAATGTGAAAGGACATCAGAAACTCTAAACTCTAATGGCCTTTCACAATCTAAGACACAACACCCAAGGTATCATAGCTCAATCGTTCTAACAAACTCAGAAAGAAACTTAAGAAACGAACCAGAAGAATTGATTTAAATGTTGAAGCGTGCTCAAAGACCCCACACCATTCTGGAATACAATATTCAATTTTTTATAAAAATATTATACATACAGAATGGAAAGGGACCTCAGAATCTCCTAATACCAGCTTCTCTAAACGATGAGGAGTATCCCGATGTCTCAATATGTATTCTGATATTCAATATTCACGATGTACTCGAAATATCGTCTCTAAGAATGTGAAAGGCTATGAGAAACAAAAATGTCTAATGGCCTTTCACATTCTAAGACACAATATTCAAAGGGTTATAAGCGGTATTGTTCCACCAAAACGGGAAAGGATCTTAGAAACAAAAAGTGACACACATTCCAGATGATGATTGTTGTTCCAAGAACATAGTCTGTTTTGATCTATAATATTCATTTTTTTTAAAGAAATGTTGTTCTGACCGAATTGGAAGGGTCCAGTGAAACATCAAATCACAGCAAACATACAGAATGATACAAGTAATAAAGATGCTTTTCATTCTCAGAAACAACATTCAACATGTACTAGAAATTTTGGATCTCCAGAAGATCCTCAGAGGTTATGAATAGCCACATGTCCAGAAGATGATGTGGCTTCTGAAGGCTCAATACATTGTCATATACAGTGTCCAACATTTGATAGACACATTTTTCTACAGTACGTGAAACGACCTCAGAAATTCTGATTTCTATAGGCCCATTACATTGTAAGACAAAATATTCAACGAGTTAAAGAAATGTTATACCAACTGATTGAGAATGGAACTCTGAATTGGCAAGATCCTACCTTATTTGGAAGATGATGAGGGTTCTCAGGGCCGATTTCATTCTGTGACAAAATAGGGAACATGTTAGAGATACCTACAGAATTGCAAAGAACTTAAAGAAAATCAAAAACCAAACTCCCTAGAAGACAATGAAGACTGCAGCCACCATTAAAGTCCGAGATACAATATTTAATTACAGAGTGGGAAATTAGCTCAGAAACCAAAAAATACCCTTTCTACATGCCAATGCTTGCTCAAAGGGATCACTCAATTCTGCGACAAAATATTCAATCTTTCCTCAAAAAATTATACCTACAGAATGGAAAGGTCCCTCAGAATCTCCCAATAAAACCATCACTAAATGATGAGCAGTATCCTGAAGTCTCATATACTCTGATATTCAATATTCAAAAGGATCAAGAAATATTGTTACTCAAGATGGTGAAAGGACATCAGAAGCTCTAACGTCTAATGGCGTTTTATATTCTAAGACACAATATTCAATGGGTTATAGCTCAATTGTTCTAAGAAAATGGGAAAGAACTTTAGAAACAAATTATAAGAACCTCCTAAGTTGATGATGATTGGTCAAAGGGCCCAGTCCAATCTGTGATACAATATTTAATTTTTTATTAAAATATTATACCTACAGAAAGGAATGGGACCTCAGAACCTCCTAATACCCCCATCTCTAAACGATGAGGAGTATCCTGAAGACTCAATATATTCTGTTATTCAATATCCACGATGTACTAGAAATATTGTTCCTAAGGAATATGAAAGGACATCAGAAGCTCTAAAATCTAATGGCCGTTCACATCCTAAGACACAACATTCAAACTTTTATAGCACTAATTTTCCATTAAAATGGGAAAAGAGTACAGAAATGAAAAAAACCACTCACTCCATATGATGATAGTTGTTCCAACAGCCCAGTCGTTTCGAAATACAACACTCAAATTTTTAAAAAAATATAGTTTCCACAGAATTGGAAGGGACCCGTGAAGTTTCAAATCACAGCAAGCATAGGGAATGATGACATTTCTAAAGACCATTTTCATTCTGAGATACAATATTTAATAAGTACTTGAAATATTGGATCTACAGAATGTGAAAGGTCCTCAGATACTATGAATACCAAGGTGTCAAGAAGATGATGTGGGTTCTGACCTCTCAATACATAGTCATATACAATATCCTAGTTGATATAGAAACATTGTTGTACAACATGTGAAATGACCTCAGGAATTCTAACTTCTAAGGACTCATTCGTTTCATAGAGAAAATATTCAATGAGTTATAGCATTGTTTGTTCAACAGATTGAGAAAGAAACTCTTAAATGGCAAGATCTTACCTTATCTGTAAGATCATGTGGATTCTCAGGCCCGATTTCATTCTATGACAAAATATTCAGTGTATTAGGAAGATATGAAACAGACAGCAAACTGAAGAACTAAATGAAAATAAATACTAATTATAGAAGACAACGAGGATTGTAGTGCGCCATTAAATCGTTCGGTATGGTGTTCAATTCCTTAAGAAATATTGCTGCTGCAGACGGGGAAAATTGCTCAGAGACACACAAAATAAATAACCTTTCTGCATGACAATGTGTGCTCAAAGGATCCAATCCATTCTGTGATACAATATTCAATATTTTTATAAAAATATTATAGCTACAGAACGAACAGGGCCTCAGGATCTACTAATACCACCATGTCGATAAGATGAGGAGGATCCTTAGGGCTCGTTATTTTCGGATAGGCAATACTGAAGATGTACTAGAAATGTTGTTTCTATAGAATGTGAAAGGACATCAGAAACTCTAAACTCTAATGGCCTTTCACAATCTAAGACACAACACCCAAGGTATCATAGCTCAATCGTTCTAACAAACTCAGAAAGAAACTTAAGAAACGAACCAGAAGAATTGATTTAAATGTTGAAGCGTGCTCAAAGACCCCACACCATTCTGGAATACAATATTCAATTTTTTATAAAAATATTATACATACAGAATGGAAAGGGACCTCAGAATCTCCTAATACCAGCTTCCCTAAACGATGAGGAGTATCCCGATGTCTCAATATGTATTCTGATATTCAATATTCACGATGTACTAGAAATATCGTCTCTAAAGAATGTGAAAGGCTATGAGAAACAAAAATGTCTAATGGCCTTTCACATTCTAAGACACAATATTCAAAGGGTTATAAGCAGTATTGTTCCACCAAAACGGGAAAGGATCTTAGAAACAAAAAGTGACACACATTCCAGATGATGATTGTTGTTCCAAGAACATAGTCTGTTTTGATCTATAATATTCATTTTTTTTAAAGAAATGTTGTTCTGACCGAATTGGAAGGGTCCAGTGAAACATCAAATCACAGCAAACATACAGAATGATACAAGTAATAAAGATGCTTTTCATTCTCAGATACAACATTCAACATGTACTAGAAATTTTGGATCTCCAGAAGATCCTCAGAGGTTATGAATAGCCACATGTCCAGAAGATGATGTGGCTTCTGAAGGCTCAATACATTGTCATATACAGTGTCCAACATTTGATAGAAACATTTTTCTACAGTACGTGAAACGACCTCAGAAATTCTGATTTCTATAGGCCCATTACATTGTAAGACAAAATATTCAACGAGTTAAAGAAATGTTATACCAACTGATTGAGAATGGAACTCTGAATTGGCAAGATCCTACCTTATTTGGAAGATGATGAGGGTTCTCAGGGCCGATTTCATTCTGTGACAAAATAGGGAACATGTTAGAGATACCTACAGAATTGCAAAGAACTTAAAGAAAATCAAAAACCAAACTCCCTAGAAGACAATGAAGACTGCAGCCACCATTAAAGTCCGAGATACAATATTTAATTACAGAGTGGGAAATTAGCTCAGAAACCAAAAAATACCCTTTCTACATGCCAATGCTTGCTCAAAGGGATCACTCAATTCTGCGACAAAATATTCAATCTTTCCTCAAAAAATTATACCTACAGAATGGAAAGGTCCCTCAGAATCTCCCAATAAAACCATCACTAAATGATGAGCAGTATCCTGAAGTCTCATATACTCTGATATTCAATATTCAAAAGGATCAAGAAATATTGTTACTCAAGATGGTGAAAGGACATCAGAAGCTCTAACGTCTAATGGCGTTTTATATTCTAAGACACAATATTCAATGGGTTATAGCTCAATTGTTCTAAGAAAATGGGAAAGAACTTTAGAAACAAATTATAAGAACCTCCTAAGTTGATGATGATTGGTCAAAGGGCCCAGTCCAATCTGTGATACAATATTTAATTTTTTATTAAAATATTATACCTACAGAAAGGAATGGGACCTCAGAACCTCCTAATACCCCCATCTCTAAACGATGAGGAGGATCCTGAAGACTCAATATATTCTGTTATTCAATATCCACGATGTACTAGAAATATTGTTCCTAAGGAATATGAAAGGACATCAGAAGCTCTAAAATCTAATGGCCGTTCACATCCTAAGACACAACATTCAAACTTTTATAGCACTAATTTTCCATTAAAATGGGAAAAGAGTACAGAAATGAAAAAAACCACTCACTCCATATGATGATAGTTGTTCCTACAGCCCAGTCGTTTCGAAATACAACACTCAAATTTTTAAAGAAATATAGTTTCCACAGAATTGGAAGGGACCCTTGAAGTTTCAAATCACAGCAAGCATAGGGAATGATGACATTTCTAAAGACCATTTTCATTCTGAGATACAATATTTAATATGTACTTGAAATATTGGATCTACAGAATGTGAAAGGTCCTCAGATACTATGAATACCAAGGTGTCAAGAAGATGATGTGGGTTCTGACCGCTCAATACATAGTCATATACAATATCCTAGTTGATATAGAAACATTGTTGTACAACATGTGAAATGACCTCAGGAATTCTAACTTCTAAGGACTCATTCGCTTCATAGAGAAAATATCCAATGAGTTATAGCATTGTTTGTTCAACAGATTGAGAAAGAAACTCTTAAATGGCAAGATCTTACCTTATCTGTAAGATCTTGTGGATTCTCAGGCCCGATTTCATTCTATGACAAAATATTCAGTGTATTAGGAAGATATGAAACAGACAGCAAACTGAAGAACTAAATGAAAATAAATACTAATTATAGAAGACAACGAGGATTGTAGTGCGCCATTAAATCGTTCGGTATGGTGTTCAATTCCTTAAGAAATATTGTTGCTGCAGACGGGGAAAATTGCTCAGAGACACACAAAATAAATAACCTTTCTGCATGACAATGTGTGCTCAAAGGATCCAATCCATTCTGTGATACAATATTCAATATTTTTATAAAAATATTATAGCTACAGAACGAACAGGGCCTCAGGATCTACTAATACCACCATGTCGATAAGATGAGGAGGATCCTTAGGGCTCGTTATTTTCGGATAGGCAATACTGAAGATGTACTAGAAATGTTGTTTCTATAGAATGTGAAAGGACATCAGAAACTCTAAACTCTAATGGCCTTTCACAATCTAAGACACAACACCCAAGGTATCATAGCTCAATCGTTCTAACAAACTCAGAAAGAAACTTAAGAAACGAACCAGAAGAATTGATTTAAATGTTGAAGCGTGCTCAAAGACCCCACACCATTCTGGAATACAATATTCAATTTTTTATAAAAATATTATACATACAGAATGGAAAGGGACCTCAGAATCTCCTAATACCAGCTTCTCTAAACGATGAGGAGTATCCCGATGTCTCAATATGTATTCTGATATTCAATATTCACGATGTACTCGAAATATCGTCTCTAAGAATGTGAAAGGCTATGAGAAACAAAAATGTCTAATGGCCTTTCACATTCTAAGACACAATATTCAAAGGGTTATAAGCGGTATTGTTCCACCAAAACGGGAAAGGATCTTAGAAACAAAAAGTGACACACATTCCAGATGATGATTGTTGTTCCAAGAACATAGTCTGTTTTGATCTATAATATTCATATTTTTTAAAGAAATGTTGTTCTGACCGAATTGGAAGGGTCCAGTGAAACATCAAATCACAGCAAACATACAGAATGATACAAGTAATAAAGATGCTTTTCATTCTCAGAAACAACATTCAACATGTACTAGAAATTTTGGATCTCCAGAAGATCCTCAGAGGTTATGAATAGCCACATGTCCAGAAGATGATGTGGCTTCTGAAGGCTCAATACATTGTCATATACAGTGTCCAACATTTGATAGAAACATTTTTCTACAGTACGTGAAACGACCTCAGAAATTCTGATTTCTATAGGCCCATTACATTGTAAGACAAAATATTCAACGAGTTAAAGAAATGTTATACCAACTGATTGAGAATGGAACTCTGAATTGGCAAGATCCTACCTTATTTGGAAGATGATGAGGGTTCTCAGGGCCGATTTCATTCTGTGACAAAATAGGGAACATGTTAGAGATACCTACAGAATTGCAAAGAACTTAAAGAAAATCAAAAACCAAACTCCCTAGAAGACAATGAAGACTGCAGCCACCATTAAAGTCCGAGATACAATATTTAATTACAGAGTGGGAAATTAGCTCAGAAACCAAAAAATACCCTTTCTACATGCCAATGCTTGCTCAAAGGGATCACTCAATTCTGCGACAAAATATTCAATCTTTCCTCAAAAAATTATACCTACAGAATGGAAAGGTCCCTCAGAATCTCCCAATAAAACCATCACTAAATGATGAGCAGTATCCTGAAGTCTCATATACTCTGATATTCAATATTCAAAAGGATCAAGAAATATTGTTACTCAAGATGGTGAAAGGACATCAGAAGCTCTAACGTCTAATGGCGTTTTATATTCTAAGACACAATATTCAATGGGTTATAGCTCAATTGTTCTAAGAAAATGGGAAAGAACTTTAGAAACAAATTATAAGAACCTCCTAAGTTGATGATGATTGGTCAAAGGGCCCAGTCCAATCTGTGATACAATATTTAATTTTTTATTAAAATATTATACCTACAGAAAGGAATGGGACCTCAGAACCTCCTAATACCCCCATCTCTAAACGATGAGGAGTATCCTGAAGACTCAATATATTCTGTTATTCAATATCCACGATGTACTAGAAATATTGTTCCTAAGGAATATGAAAGGACATCAGAAGCTCTAAAATCTAATGGCCGTTCACATCCTAAGACACAACATTCAAACTTTTATAGCACTAATTTTCCATTAAAATGGGAAAAGAGTACAGAAATGAAAAAAACCACTCACTCCATATGATGATAGTTGTTCCAACAGCCCAGTCGTTTCGAAATACAACACTCAAATTTTTAAAGAAATATAGTTTCCACAGAATTGGAAGGGACCCGTGAAGTTTCAAATCACAGCAAGCATAGGGAATGATGACATTTCTAAAGACCATTTTCATTCTGAGATACAATATTTAATATGTACTTGAAATATTGGATCTACAGAATGTGAAAGGTCCTCAGATACTATGAATACCAAGGTGTCAAGAAGATGATGTGGGTTCTGACCTCTCAATACATAGTCATATACAATATCCTAGTTGATATAGAAACATTGTTGTACAACATGTGAAATGACCTCAGGAATTCTAACTTCTAAGGACTCATTCGTTTCATAGAGAAAATATTCAATGAGTTATAGCATTGTTTGTTCAACAGATTGAGAAAGAAACTCTTAAATGGCAAGATCTTACCTTATCTGTAAGATCATGTGGATTCTCAGGCCCGATTTCATTCTATGACAAAATATTCAGTGTATTAGGAAGATATGAAACAGACAGCAAACTGAAGAACTAAATGAAAATAAATACTAATTATAGAAGACAACGAGGATTGTAGTGCGCCATTAAATCGTTCGGTATGGTGTTCAATTCCTTAAGAAATATTGCTGTTGCAGACGGGGAAAATTGCTTAGAGACACACAAAATAAATAACCTTTCTGCATGACAATGTGTGCTCAAAGGATCCAATCCATTCTGTGATACAATATTCAATATTTTTATAAAAATATTATAGCTACAGAACGAACAGGGCCTCAGGATCTACTAATACCACCATGTCGATAAGATGAGGAGGATCCTTAGGGCTCGTTATTTTCGGATAGGCAATACTGAAGATGTACTAGAAATGTTGTTTCTATAGAATGTGAAAGGACATCAGAAACTCTAAACTCTAATGGCCTTTCACAATCTAAGACACAACACCCAAGGTATCATAGCTCAATCGTTCTAACAAACTCAGAAAGAAACTTAAGAAACGAACCAGAAGAATTGATTTAAATGTTGAAGCGTGCTCAAAGACCCCACACCATTCTGGAATACAATATTCAATTTTTTATAAAAATATTATACATACAGAATGGAAAGGGACCTCAGAATCTCCTAATACCAGCTTCCCTAAACGATGAGGAGTATCCCGATGTCTCAATATGTATTCTGATATTCAATATTCACGATGTACTCGAAATATCGTCTCTAAAGAATGTGAAAGGCTATGAGAAATAAAAATGTCTAATGGCCTTTCACATTCTAAGACACAATATTCAAAGGGTTATAAGCAGTACTGTTCCACCAAAACGGGAAAGGATCTTAGAAACAAAAAGTGACACACATTCCAGATGATGATTGTTGTTCCAAGAACATAGTCTGTTTTGATCTATAATATTCATTTTTTTTAAAGAAATGTTGTTCTGACCGAATTGGAAGGGTCCAGTGAAACATCAAATCACAGCAAACATACAGAATGATACAAGTAATAAAGATGCTTTTCATTCTCAGATACAACATTCAACATGTACTAGAAATTTTGGATCTCCAGAAGATCCTCAGAGGTTATGAATAGCCACATGTCCAGAAGATGATATGGCTTCTGAAGGCTCAATACATTGTCATATACAGTGTCCAACATTTGATAGAAACATTTTTCTACAGTACGTGAAACGACCTCAGAAATTCTGATTTCTATAGGCCCATTACATTGTAAGACAAAATATTCAACGAGTTAAAGAAATGTTATACCAACTGATTGAGAATGGAACTCTGAATTGGCAAGATCCTACCTTATTTGGAAGATGATGAGGGTTCTCAGGGCCGATTTCATTCTGTGACAAAATAGGGAACATGTTAGAGATACCTACAGAATTGCAAAGAACTTAAAGAAAATCAAAAACCAAACTCCCTAGAAGACAATGAAGACTGCAGCCACCATTAAAGTCCGAGATACAATATTTAATTACAGAGTGGGAAATTAGCTCAGAAACCAAAAAATACCCTTTCTACATGCCAATGCTTGCTCAAAGGGATCACTCAATTCTGCGACAAAATATTCAATCTTTCCTCAAAAAATTATACCTACAGAATGGAAAGGTCCCTCAGAATCTCCCAATAAAACCATCACTAAATGATGAGCAGTATCCTGAAGTCTCATATACTCTGATATTCAATATTCAAAAGGATCAAGAAATATTGTTACTCAAGATGGTGAAAGGACATCAGAAGCTCTAACGTCTAATGGCGTTTTATATTCTAAGACACAATATTCAATGGGTTATAGCTCAATTGTTCTAAGAAAATGGGAAAGAACTTTAGAAACAAATTATAAGAACCTCCTAAGTTGATGATGATTGGTCAAAGGGCCCAGTCCAATCTGTGATACAATATTTAATTTTTTATTAAAATATTATACCTACAGAAAGGAATGGGACCTCAGAACCTCCTAATACCCCCATCTCTAAACGATGAGGAGTATCCTGAAGACTCAATATATTCTGTTATTCAATATCCACGATGTACTAGAAATATTGTTCCTAAGGAATATGAAAGGACATCAGAAGCTCTAAAATCTAATGGCCGTTCACATCCTAAGACACAACATTCAAACTTTTATAGCACTAATTTTCCATTAAAATGGGAAAAGAGTACAGAAATGAAAAAAACCACTCACTCCATATGATGATAATTGTTCCAACAGCCCAGTCGTTTCGAAATACAACACTCAAATTTTTAAAAAAATATAGTTTCCACAGAATTGGAAGGGACCCGTGAAGTTTCAAATCACAGCAAGCATAGGGAATGATGACATTTCTAAAGACCATTTTCATTCTGAGATACAATATTTAATAAGTACTTGAAATATTGGATCTACAGAATGTGAAAGGTCCTCAGATACTATGAATACCAAGGTGTCAAGAAGATGATGTGGGTTCTGACCTCTCAATACATAGTCATATACAATATCCTAGTTGATATAGAAACATTGTTGTACAACATGTGAAATGACCTCAGGAATTCTAACTTCTAAGGACTCATTCGTTTCATAGAGAAAATATTCAATGAGTTATAGCATTGTTTGTTCAACAGATTGAGAAAGAAACTCTTAAATGGCAAGATCTTACCTTATCTGTAAGATCATGTGGATTCTCAGGCCCGATTTCATTCTATGACAAAATATTCAGTGTATTAGGAAGATATGAAACAGACAGCAAACTGAAGAACTAAATGAAAATAAATACTAATTATAGAAGACAACGAGGATTGTAGTGCGCCATTAAATCGTTCGGTATGGTGTTCAATTCCTTAAGAAATATTGCTGTTGCAGACGGGGAAAATTGCTTAGAGACACACAAAATAAATAACCTTTCTGCATGACAATGTGTGCTCAAAGGATCCAATCCATTCTGTGATACAATATTCAATATTTTTATAAAAATATTATAGCTACAGAACGAACAGGGCCTCAGGATCTACTAATACCACCATGTCGATAAGATGAGGAGGATCCTTAGGGCTCGTTATTTTCGGATAGGCAATACTGAAGATGTACTAGAAATGTTGTTTCTATAGAATGTGAAAGGACATCAGAAACTCTAAACTCTAATGGCCTTTCACAATCTAAGACACAACACCCAAGGTATCATAGCTCAATCGTTCTAACAAACTCAGAAAGAAACTTAAGAAACGAACCAGAAGAATTGATTTAAATGTTGAAGCGTGCTCAAAGACCCCACACCATTCTGGAATACAATATTCAATTTTTTATAAAAATATTATACATACAGAATGGAAAGGGACCTCAGAATCTCCTAATACCAGCTTCCCTAAACGATGAGGAGTATCCCGATGTCTCAATATGTATTCTGATATTCAATATTCACGATGTACTCGAAATATCGTCTCTAAAGAATGTGAAAGGCTATGAGAAACAAAAATGTCTAATGGCCTTTCACATTCTAAGACACAATATTCAAAGGGTTATAAGCAGTACTGTTCCACCAAAACGGGAAAGGATCTTAGAAACAAAAAGTGACACACATTCCAGATGATGATTGTTGTTCCAAGAACATAGTCTGTTTTGATCTATAATATTCATTTTTTTTAAAGAAATGTTGTTCTGACCGAATTGGAAGGGTCCAGTGAAACATCAAATCACAGCAAACATACAGAATGATACAAGTAATAAAGATGCTTTTCATTCTCAGATACAACATTCAACATGTACTAGAAATTTTGGATCTCCAGAAGATCCTCAGAGGTTATGAATAGCCACATGTCCAGAAGATGATATGGCTTCTGAAGGCTCAATACATTGTCATATACAGTGTCCAACATTTGATAGAAACATTTTTCTACAGTACGTGAAACGACCTCAGAAATTCTGATTTCTATAGGCCCATTACATTGTAAGACAAAATATTCAACGAGTTAAAGAAATGTTATACCAACTGATTGAGAATGGAACTCTGAATTGGCAAGATCCTACCTTATTTGGAAGATGATGAGGGTTCTCAGGGCCGATTTCATTCTGTGACAAAATAGGGAACATGTTAGAGATACCTACAGAATTGCAAAGAACTTAAAGAAAATCAAAAACCAAACTCCCTAGAAGACAATGAAGACTGCAGCCACCATTAAAGTCCGAGATACAATATTTAATTACAGAGTGGGAAATTAGCTCAGAAACCAAAAAATACCCTTTCTACATGCCAATGCTTGCTCAAAGGGATCACTCAATTCTGCGACAAAATATTCAATCTTTCCTCAAAAAATTATACCTACAGAATGGAAAGGTCCCTCAGAATCTCCCAATAAAACCATCACTAAATGATGAGCAGTATCCTGAAGTCTCATATACTCTGATATTCAATATTCAAAAGGATCAAGAAATATTGTTACTCAAGATGGTGAAAGGACATCAGAAGCTCTAACGTCTAATGGCGTTTTATATTCTAAGACACAATATTCAATGGGTTATAGCTCAATTGTTCTAAGAAAATGGGAAAGAACTTTAGAAACAAATTATAAGAACCTCCTAAGTTGATGATGATTGGTCAAAGGGCCCAGTCCAATCTGTGATACAATATTTAATTTTTTATTAAAATATTATACCTACAGAAAGGAATGGGACCTGAGAACCTCCTAATACCCCCATCTCTAAACGATGAGGAGTATCCTGAAGACTCAATATATTCTGTTATTCAATATCCACGATGTACTAGAAATATTGTTCCTAAGGAATATGAAAGGACATCAGAAGCTCTAAAATCTAATGGCCGTTCACATCCTAAGACACAACATTCAAACTTTTATAGCACTAATTTTCCATTAAAATGGGAAAAGAGTACAGAAATGAAAAAAACCACTCACTCCATATGATGATAATTGTTCCAACAGCCCAGTCGTTTCGAAATACAACACTCAAATTTTTAAAAAAATATAGTTTCCACAGAATTGGAAGGGACCCGTGAAGTTTCAAATCACAGCAAGCATAGGGAATGATGACATTTCTAAAGACCATTTTCATTCTGAGATACAATATTTAATAAGTACTTGAAATATTGGATCTACAGAATGTGAAAGGTCCTCAGATACTATGAATACCAAGGTGTCAAGAAGATGATGTGGGTTCTGACCTCTCAATACATAGTCATATACAATATCCTAGTTGATATAGAAACATTGTTGTACAACATGTGAAATGACCTCAGGAATTCTAACTTCTAAGGACTCATTCGTTTCATAGAGAAAATATTCAATGAGTTATAGCATTGTTTGTTCAACAGATTGAGAAAGAAACTCTTAAATGGCAAGATCTTACCTTATCTGTAAGATCATGTGGATTCTCAGGCCCGATTTCATTCTATGACAAAATATTCAGTGTATTAGGAAGATATGAAACAGACAGCAAACTGAAGAACTAAATGAAAACAAATACTAATTATAGAAGACAACGAGGATTGTAGTGCGCCATTAAATCGTTCGGTATGGTGTTCAATTCCTTAAGAAATATTGCTGCTGCAGACGGGGAAAATTGCTCAGAGACACACAAAATAAATAACCTTTCTGCATGACAATGTGTGCTCAAAGGATCCAATCCATTCTGTGATACAATATTCAATATTTTTATAAAAATATTATAGCTACAGAACGAACAGGGCCTCAGGATCTACTAATACCACCATGTCGATAAGATGAGGAGGATCCTTAGGGCTCGTTATTTTCGGATAGGCAATACTGAAGATGTACTAGAAATGTTGTTTCTATAGAATGTGAAAGGACATCAGAAACTCTAAACTCTAATGGCCTTTCACAATCTAAGACACAACACCCAAGGTATCATAGCTCAATCGTTCTAACAAACTCAGAAAGAAACTTAAGAAACGAACCAGAAGAATTGATTTAAATGTTGAAGCGTGCTCAAAGACCCCACACCATTCTGGAATACAATATTCAATTTTTTATAAAAATATTATACATACAGAATGGAAAGGGACCTCAGAATCTCCTAATACCAGCTTCCCTAAACGATGAGGAGTATCCCGATGTCTCAATATGTATTCTGATATTCAATATTCACGATGTACTCGAAATATCGTCTCTAAAGAATGTGAAAGGCTATGAGAAACAAAAATGTCTAATGGCCTTTCACATTCTAAGACACAATATTCAAAGGGTTATAAGCAGTATTGTTCCACCAAAACGGGAAAGGATCTTAGAAACAAAAAGTGACACACATTCCAGATGATGATTGTTGTTCCAAGAACATAGTCTGTTTTGATCTATAATATTCATTTTTTTTAAAGAAATGTTGTTCTGACCGAATTGGAAGGGTCCAGTGAAACATCAAATCACAGCAAACATACAGAATGATACAAGTAATAAAGATGCTTTTCATTCTCAGATACAACATTCAACATGTACTAGAAATTTTGGATCTCCAGAAGATCCTCAGAGGTTATGAATAGCCACATGTCCAGAAGATGATGTGGCTTCTGAAGGCTCAATACATTGTCATATACAGTGTCCAACATTTGATAGAAACATTTTTCTACAGTACGTGAAACGACCTCAGAAATTCTGATTTCTATAGGCCCATTACATTGTAAGACAAAATATTCAACGAGTTAAAGAAATGTTATACCAACTGATTGAGAATGGAACTCTGAATTGGCAAGATCCTACCTTATTTGGAAGATGATGAGGGTTCTCAGGGCCGATTTCATTCTGTGACAAAATAGGGAACATGTTAGAGATACCTACAGAATTGCAAAGAACTTAAAGAAAATCAAAAACCAAACTCCCTAGAAGACAATGAAGACTGCAGCCACCATTAAAGTCCGAGATACAATATTTAATTACAGAGTGGGAAATTAGCTCAGAAACCAAAAAATACCCTTTCTACATGCCAATGCTTGCTCAAAGGGATCACTCAATTCTGCGACAAAATATTCAATCTTTCCTCAAAAAATTATACCTACAGAATGGAAAGGTCCCTCAGAATCTCCCAATAAAACCATCACTAAATGATGAGCAGTATCCTGAAGTCTCATATACTCTGATATTCAATATTCAAAAGGATCAAGAAATGTTGTTACTCAAGATGGTGAAAGGACATCAGAAGCTCTAACGTCTAATGGCGTTTTATATTCTAAGACACAATATTCAATGGGTTATAGCTCAATTGTTCTAAGAAAATGGGAAAGAACTTTAGAAACAAATTATAAGAACCTCCTAAGTTGATGATGATTGGTCAAAGGGCCCAGTCCAATCTGTGATACAATATTTAATTTTTTATTAAAATATTATACCTACAGAAAGGAATGGGACCTCAGAACCTCCTAATACCCCCATCTCTAAACGATGAGGAGTATCCTGAAGACTCAATATATTCTGTTATTCAATATCCACGATGTACTAGAAATATTGTTCCTAAGGAATATGAAAGGACATCAGAAGCTCTAAAATCTAATGGCCGTTCACATCCTAAGACACAACATTCAAACTTTTATAGCACTAATTTTCCATTAAAATGGGAAAAGAGTACAGAAATGAAAAAAACCACTCACTCCATATGATGATAGTTGTTCCTACAGCCCAGTCGTTTCGAAATACAACACTCAAATTTTTAAAGAAATATAGTTTCCACAGAATTGGAAGGGACCCGTGAAGTTTCAAATCACAGCAAGCATAGGGAATGATGACATTTCTAAAGACCATTTTCATTCTGAGATACAATATTTAATAAGTACTTGAAATATTGGATCTACAGAATGTGAAAGGTCCTCAGATACTATGAATACCAAGGTGTCAAGAAGATGATGTGGGTTCTGACCTCTCAATACATAGTCATATACAATATCCTAGTTGATATAGAAACATTGTTGTACAACATGTGAAATGACCTCAGGAATTCTAACTTCTAAGGACTCATTCGTTTCATAGAGAAAATATTCAATGAGTTATAGCATTGTTTGTTCAACAGATTGAGAAAGAAACTCTTAAATGGCAAGATCTTACCTTATCTGTAAGATCATGTGGATTCTCAGGCCCGATTTCATTCTATGACAAAATATTCAGTGTATTAGGAAGATATGAAACAGACAGCAAACTGAAGAACTAAATGAAAACAAATACTAATTATAGAAGACAACGAGGATTGTAGTGCGCCATTAAATCGTTCGGTATGGTGTTCAATTCCTTAAGAAATATTGTTGCTGCAGACGGGGAAAATTGCTCAGAGACACACAAAATAAATAACCTTTCTGCATGACAATGTGTGCTCACAGGATCCAATCCATTCTGTGATACAATATTCAATATTTTTATAAAAATATTATAGCTACAGAAAGAACAGGGCCTCAGGATCTACTAATACCACCATGTCGATAAGATGAGGAGGATCCTTAGGGCTCGTTATTTTCGGATAGGCAATACTGAAGATGTACTAGAAATGTTGTTTCTATAGAATGTGAAAGGACATCAGAAACTCTAAACTCTAATGGCCTTTCACAATCTAAGACACAACACCCAAGGTATCATAGCTCAATCGTTCTAACAAACTCAGAAAGAAACTTAAGAAACGAACCAGAAGAATTGATTTAAATGTTGAAGCGTGCTCAAAGACCCCACACCATTCTGGAATACAATATTCAATTTTTTATAAAAATATTATACATACAGAATGGAAAGGGACCTCAGAATCTCCTAATACCAGCTTCCCTAAACGATGAGGAGTATCCCGATGTCTCAATATGTATTCTGATATTCAATATTCACGATGTACTCGAAATATCGTCTCTAAAGAATGTGAAAGGCTATGAGAAACAAAAATGTCTAATGGCCTTTCACATTCTAAGACACAATATTCAAAGGGTTATAAGCAGTACTGTTCCACCAAAACGGGAAGGATCTTAGAAACAAAAAGTGACACACATTCCAGATGATGATTGTTGTTCCAAGAACATAGTCTGTTTTGATCTATAATATTCATTTTTTTTAAAGAAATGTTGTTCTGACCGAATTGGAAGGGTCCAGTGAAACATCAAATCACAGCAAACATACAGAATGATACAAGTAATAAAGATGCTTTTCATTCTCAGATACAACATTCAACATGTACTAGAAATTTTGGATCTCCAGAAGATCCTCAGAGGTTATGAATAGCCACATGTCCAGAAGATGATATGGCTTCTGAAGGCTCAATACATTGTCATATACAGTGTCCAACATTTGATAGAAACATTTTTCTACAGTACGTGAAACGACCTCAGAAATTCTGATTTCTATAGGCCCATTACATTGTAAGACAAAATATTCAACGAGTTAAAGAAATGTTATACCAACTGATTGAGAATGGAACTCTGAATTGGCAAGATCCTACCTTATTTGGAAGATGATGAGGGTTCTCAGGGCCGATTTCATTCTGTGACAAAATAGGGAACATGTTAGAGATACCTACAGAATTGCAAAGAACTTAAAGAAAATCAAAAACCAAACTCCCTAGAAGACAATGAAGACTGCAGCCACCATTAAAGTCCGAGATACAATATTTAATTACAGAGTGGGAAATTAGCTCAGAAACCAAAAAATACCCTTTCTACATGCCAATGCTTGCTCAAAGGGATCACTCAATTCTGCGACAAAATATTCAATCTTTCCTCAAAAAATTATACCTACAGAATGGAAAGGTCCCTCAGAATCTCCCAATAAAACCATCACTAAATGATGAGCAGTATCCTGAAGTCTCATATACTCTGATATTCAATATTCAAAAGGATCAAGAAATATTGTTACTCAAGATGGTGAAAGGACATCAGAAGCTCTAACGTCTAATGGCGTTTTATATTCTAAGACACAATATTCAATGGGTTATAGCTCAATTGTTCTAAGAAAATGGGAAAGAACTTTAGAAACAAATTATAAGAACCTCCTAAGTTGATGATGATTGGTCAAAGGGCCCAGTCCAATCTGTGATACAATATTTAATTTTTTATTAAAATATTATACCTACAGAAAGGAATGGGACCTGAGAACCTCCTAATACCCCCATCTCTAAACGATGAGGAGTATCCTGAAGACTCAATATATTCTGTTATTCAATATCCACGATGTACTAGAAATATTGTTCCTAAGGAATATGAAAGGACATCAGAAGCTCTAAAATCTAATGGCCGTTCACATCCTAAGACACAACATTCAAACTTTTATAGCACTAATTTTCCATTAAAATGGGAAAAGAGTACAGAAATGAAAAAAACCACTCACTCCATATGATGATAATTGTTCCAACAGCCCAGTCGTTTCGAAATACAACACTCAAATTTTTAAAAAAATATAGTTTCCACAGAATTGGAAGGGACCCGTGAAGTTTCAAATCACAGCAAGCATAGGGAATGATGACATTTCTAAAGACCATTTTCATTCTGAGATACAATATTTAATAAGTACTTGAAATATTGGATCTACAGAATGTGAAAGGTCCTCAGATACTATGAATACCAAGGTGTCAAGAAGATGATGTGGGTTCTGACCTCTCAATACATAGTCATATACAATATCCTAGTTGATATAGAAACATTGTTGTACAACATGTGAAATGACCTCAGGAATTCTAACTTCTAAGGACTCATTCGTTTCATAGAGAAAATATTCAATGAGTTATAGCATTGTTTGTTCAACAGATTGAGAAAGAAACTCTTAAATGGCAAGATCTTACCTTATCTGTAAGATCATGTGGATTCTCAGGCCCGATTTCATTCTATGACAAAATATTCAGTGTATTAGGAAGATATGAAACAGACAGCAAACTGAAGAACTAAATGAAAACAAATACTAATTATAGAAGACAACGAGGATTGTAGTGCGCCATTAAATCGTTCGGTATGGTGTTCAATTCCTTAAGAAATATTGCTGCTGCAGACGGGGAAAATTGCTCAGAGACACACAAAATAAATAACCTTTATGCATGACAATGTGTGCTCAAAGGATCCAATCCATTCTGTGATACAATATTCAATATTTTTATAAAAATATTATAGCTACAGAACGAACAGGGCCTCAGGATCTACTAATACCACCATGTCGATAAGATGAGGAGGATCCTTAGGGCTCGTTATTTTCGGATAGGCAATACTGAAGATGTACTAGAAATGTTGTTTCTATAGAATGTGAAAGGACATCAGAAACTCTAAACTCTAATGGCCTTTCACAATCTAAGACAAAACACCCAAGGTATCATAGCTCAATCGTTCTAACAAACTCAGAAAGAAACTTAAGAAACGAACCAGAAGAATTGATTTAAATGTTGAAGCGTGCTCAAAGACCCCACACCATTCTGGAATACAATATTCAATTTTTTATAAAAATATTATACATACAGAATGGAAAGGGACCTCAGAATCTCCTAATACCAGCTTCCCTAAACGATGAGGAGTATCCCGATGTCTCAATATGTATTCTGATATTCAATATTCACGATGTACTCGAAATATCGTCTCTAAAGAATGTGAAAGGCTATGAGAAACAAAAATGTCTAATGGCCTTTCACATTCTAAGACACAATATTCAAAGGGTTATAAGCAGTATTGTTCCACCAAAACGGGAAAGGATCTTAGAAACAAAAAGTGACACACATTCCAGATGATGATTGTTGTTCCAAGAACATAGTCTGTTTTGATCTATAATATTCATTTTTTTTAAAGAAATGTTGTTCTGACCGAATTGGAAGGGTCCAGTGAAACATCAAATCACAGCAAACATACAGAATGATACAAGTAATAAAGATGCTTTTCATTCTCAGATACAACATTCAACATGTACTAGAAATTTTGGATCTCCAGAAGATCCTCAGAGGTTATGAATAGCCACATGTCCAGAAGATGATGTGGCTTCTGAAGGCTCAATACATTGTCATATACAGTGTCCAACATTTGATAGAAACATTTTTCTACAGTACGTGAAACGACCTCAGAAATTCTGATTTCTATAGGCCCATTACATTGTAAGACGAAATATTCAACGAGTTAAAGAAATGTTATACCAACTGATTGAGAATGGAACTCTGAATTGGCAAGATCCTACCTTATTTGGAAGATGATGAGGGTTCTCAGGGCCGATTTCATTCTGTGACAAAATAGGGAACATGTTAGAGATACCTACAGAATTGCAAAGAACTTAAAGAAAATCAAAAACCAAACTCCCTAGAAGACAATGAAGACTGCAGCCACCATTAAAGTCCGAGATACAATATTTAATTACAGAGTGGGAAATTAGCTCAGAAACCAAAAAATACCCTTTCTACATGCCAATGCTTGCTCAAAGGGATCACTCAATTCTGCGACAAAATATTCAATCTTTCCTCAAAAAATTATACCTACAGAATGGAAAGGTCCCTCAGAATCTCCCAATAAAACCATCACTAAATGATGAGCAGTATCCTGAAGTCTCATATACTCTGATATTCAATATTCAAAAGGATCAAGAAATGTTGTTACTCAAGATGGTGAAAGGACATCAGAAGCTCTAACGTCTAATGGCGTTTTATATTCTAAGACACAATATTCAATGGGTTATAGCTCAATTGTTCTAAGAAAATGGGAAAGAACTTTAGAAACAAATTATAAGAACCTCCTAAGTTGATGATGATTGGTCAAAGGGCCCAGTCCAATCTGTGATACAATATTTAATTTTTTATTAAAATATTATACCTACAGAAAGGAATGGGACCTCAGAACCTCCTAATACCCCCATCTCTAAACGATGAGGAGTATCCTGAAGACTCAATATATTCTGTTATTCAATATCCACGATGTACTAGAAATATTGTTCCTAAGGAATATGAAAGGACATCAGAAGCTCTAAAATCTAATGGCCGTTCACATCCTAAGACACAACATTCAAACTTTTATAGCACTAATTTTCCATTAAAATGGGAAAAGAGTACAGAAATGAAAAAAACCACTCACTCCATATGATGATAGTTGTTCCTACAGCCCAGTCGTTTCGAAATACAACACTCAAATTTTTAAAGAAATATAGTTTCCACAGAATTGGAAGGGACCCGTGAAGTTTCAAATCACAGCAAGCATAGGGAATGATGACATTTCTAAAGACCATTTTCATTCTGAGATACAATATTTAATAAGTACTTGAAATATTGGATCTACAGAATGTGAAAGGTCCTCAGATACTATGAATACCAAGGTGTCAAGAAGATGATGTGGGTTCTGACCTCTCAATACATAGTCATATACAATATCCTAGTTGATATAGAAACATTGTTGTACAACATGTGAAATGACCTCAGGAATTCTAACTTCTAAGGACTCATTCGTTTCATAGAGAAAATATTCAATGAGTTATAGCATTGTTTGTTCAACAGTTTGAGAAAGAAACTCTTAAATGGCAAGATCTTACCTTATCTGTAAGATCATGTGGATTCTCAGGCCCGATTTCATTCTATGACAAAATATTCAGTGTATTAGGAAGATATGAAACAGACAGCAAACTGAAGAACTAAATGAAAACAAATACTAATTATAGAAGACAACGAGGATTGTAGTGCGCCATTAAATCGTTCGGTATGGTGTTCAATTCCTTAAGAAATATTGTTGCTGCAGACGGGGAAAATTGCTCAGAGACACACAAAATAAATAACCTTTCTGCATGACAATGTGTGCTCACAGGATCCAATCCATTCTGTGATACAATATTCAATATTTTTATAAAAATATTATAGCTACAGAAAGAACAGGGCCTCAGGATCTACTAATACCACCATGTCGATAAGATGAGGAGGATCCTTAGGGCTCGTTATTTTCGGATAGGCAATACTGAAGATGTACTAGAAATGTTGTTTCTATAGAATGTGAAAGGACATCAGAAACTCTAAACTCTAATGGCCTTTCACAATCTAAGACACAACACCCAAGGTATCATAGCTCAATCGTTCTAACAAACTCAGAAAGAAACTTAAGAAACGAACCAGAAGAATTGATTTAAATGTTGAAGCGTGCTCAAAGACCCCACACCATTCTGGAATACAATATTCAATTTTTTATAAAAATATTATACATACAGAATGGAAAGGGACCTCAGAATCTCCTAATACCAGCTTCCCTAAACGATGAGGAGTATCCCGATGTCTCAATATGTATTCTGATATTCAATATTCACGATGTACTCGAAATATCGTCTCTAAAGAATGTGAAAGGCTATGAGAAACAAAAATGTCTAATGGCCTTTCACATTCTAAGACACAATATTTAAAGGGTTATAAGCAGTATTGTTCCACCAAAACGGGAAAGGATCTTAGAAACAAAAAGTGACACACATTCCAGATGATGATTGTTGTTCCAAGAACATAGTCTGTTTTGATCTATAATATTCATTTTTTTTAAAGAAATGTTGTTCTGACCGAATTGGAAGGGTCCAGTGAAACATCAAATCACAGCAAACATACAGAATGATACAAGTAATAAAGATGCTTTTCATTCTCAGATACAACATTCAACATGTACTAGAAATTTTGGATCTCCAGAAGATCCTCAGAGGTTATGAATAGCCACATGTCCAGAAAATGATGTGGCTTCTGAAGGCTCAATACATTGTCATATACAGTGTCCAACATTTGATAGAAACATTTTTCTACAGTACGTGAAACGACCTCAGAAATTCTGATTTCTATAGGCCCATTACATTGTAAGACAAAATATTCAACGAGTTAAAGAAATGTTATACCAACTGATTGAGAATGGAACTCTGAATTGGCAAGATCCTACCTTATTTGGAAGATGATGAGGGTTCTCAGGGCCGATTTCATTCTGTGACAAAATAGGGAACATGTTAGAGATACCTACAGAATTGCAAAGAACTTAAAGAAAATCAAAAACCAAACTCCCTAGAAGACAATGAAGACTGCAGCCACCATTAAAGTCCGAGATACAATATTTAATTACAGAGTGGGAAATTAGCTCAGAAACCAAAAAATACCCTTTCTACATGCCAATGCTTGCTCAAAGGGATCACTCAATTCTGCGACAAAATATTCAATCTTTCCTCAAAAAATTATACCTACAGAATGGAAAGGTCCCTCAGAATCTCCCAATAAAACCATCACTAAATGATGAGCAGTATCCTGAAGTCTCCATATATTCTGATATTCAATATTCAAAACGGTCTAGAAATATTGTTACTCAAGATGATGAAAGGACATCAGAAACTCTAACGTCTAATGGCGTTTTATATTCTAAGACACAATATTCAATGGGTTATAGCCCAATTGTTCTAAGAAAATGGGAAAGAACCTTAGAAACAACTTATAAGAACCTCCTAAGTTGATGATGATTGGTCAAAGGGCCCAGTCCAATCTGTGATACAATATTTAATTTTTTATTAAAATATTATACCTACAGAAAGGAATGGGACCTCAGAACCTCCTAATACCCCCATCTCTAAATGATGAGGAGTATCCTGAAGACTCAATATATTCTGTTATTCAATATCCACGATGTACTAGAAATATTGTTCCTAAGGAATGTGAAAGGACATCAGAAGCTCTAAAATCTAATGGCCGTTCACATCCTAAGACACAACATTCAAACTTTTATAGCACTAATTTTCCATTAAAATGGGAAAAGAGTACAGAAATGAAAAAAATCCACTCACTCCATATGATGATAGTTGTTCCAACAGCCCAGTCGTTTCGAAATACAACACTCAAATTTTTAAAGAAATATAGTTTCCACAGAATTGGAAGGGACCCGTGAAGTTTCAAATCACAGCAAGCATAGGGAATGATGACATTTCTAAAGACCATTTTCATTCTGAGATACAATATTTAATATGTACTTGAAATATTGGATCTACAGAATGTGAAAGGTCCTCAGATACTATGAAAACCAAGGTGTCAAGAAGATGATGTGGGTTCTGACCTCTCAATACATAGTCATATACCATATCCTAGTTGATATAGAAACATTGTTGTACAACATGTGAAATGACCCCAGGAATTCTAACTTCTAAGGACTCATTCGTTTCATAGAGAAAATATTCAATGAGTTATAGCATTGTTTGTTCAACAGTTTGAGAAAGAAACTCTTAAATGGCAAGATCTTACCTTATCTGTAAGATCATGTGGATTCTCAGGCCCGATTTCATTCTATGACAAAATATTCAGTGTATTAGGAAGATATGAAACAGACAGCAAACTGAAGAACTAAATGAAAGCAAATACTAATTATAGAAGACAACGAGGATTGTAGTCCGCCATTAAATCGTTCGGTATGGTGTTCAATTCCTTAAGAAATATTGCTGCTGCAGACGGGGAAAATTGCTCAGAGACACACAAAATAAATAACCTTTCTGCATGACAATGTGTGCTCAAAGGATCCAATCCATTCTGTGATACAATATTCAATATTTTTATATAAATATTATAGCTACAGAACGAACAGGGCCTCAGGATCTACTAATACCACCATGTCGATAAGATGAGGAGGATCCTTAGGGCTCGTTATTTTCGGATAGGCAATACTGAAGATGTACTAGAAATGTTGTTTCTATAGAATGTGAAAGGACATCAGAAACTCTAAACTCTAATGGCCTTTCACAATCTAAGACACAACACCCAAGGTATCATAGCTCAATCGTTCTAACAAACTCAGAAAGAAACTTAAGAAACGAACCAGAAGAATTGATTTAAATGTTGAAGCGTGCTCAAAGACCCCACACCATTCTGGAATACAATATTCAATTTTTTATAAAAATATTATACATACAGAATGGAAAGGGACCTCAGAATCTCCTAATACCAGCTTCTCTAAACGATGAGGAGTATCCCGATGTCTCAATATGTATTCTGATATTCAATATTCACGATGTACTCGAAATATCGTCTCTAAGAATGTGAAAGGCTATGAGAAACAAAAATGTCTAATGGCCTTTCACATTCTAAGACACAATATTCAAAGGGTTATAAGCAGTATTGTCCCACGAAAACGGGAAAGGATCTTAGAAACAAAAAATGACACACATTCCAGATGATGATTGTTGTTCCAAGAACATAGTCTGTTTTGATCTATAATATTCATTTTTTTTAAAGAAATGTTGTTCTGACCGAATTGGAAGGGTCCAGTGAAACATCAAATCACAGCAAACATACAGAATGATACAAGTAATAAAGATGCTTTTCATTCTCAGATACAACATTCAACATGTACTAGAAATTTTGGATCTCCAGAAGATCCTCAGAAGTTATGAATAGCCACATGTCCAGAAGATGATATGGCTTCTGAAGGCTCAATACATTGTCATATTCAGTGTCCAACATTTGATAGAAACATTTTTCTACAGTACGTGAAACGACCTCAGAAATTCTGATTTCTATAGGCCCATTACATTGTAAGACAAAATATTCAACGAGTTAAAGAAATGTTATACCAACTGATTGAGAATGGAACTCTGAATTGGCAAGATCCTACCTTATTTGGAAGATGATGAGGGTTCTCAGGGCCGATTTCATTCTGTGACAAAATAGGAAACACGTTAGAGATACCTACAGAATTGCAAAGAACTTAAAGAAAATCAAAAACCAAACTCCCTAGAAGACAATGAAGACTGCAGCCACCATTAAAGTCCGAGATACAATATTTAATTACAGAGTGGGAAATTAGCTCAGAAACCAAAAAATACCCTTTCTACATGCCAATGCTTGCTCAAAGGGATCACTCAATTCTGCGACAAAATATTCAGTCTTTCCTCAAAAAATTATACCTACAGAATGGAAAGGTCCGTCAGAATCTCCCAATAAAACCATCACTAAATGATGAGCAGTATCCTGAAGTCTCCATATATTCTGATATTCAATATTCAAAACGGTCTAGAAATATTGTTACTCAAGATGGTGAAAGGACATCAGAAACTCTAACGTCTAATGGCGTTTTATATTCTAAGACACAATATTCAATGGGTTATAGCTCAATTGTTCTAAGAAAATGGGAAAGAACCTTAGAAACAACTTATAAGAACCTCCTAAGTTGATGATGATTGGTCAAAGGGCCCAGTCCAATCTGTGATACAATATTTAATTTTTTATTAAGATATTATACCTACAGAAAGGAATGGGACCTCAGAACCTCCTAATACCCCCATCTCTAAACGATGAGGAGTATCCTGAAGACTCAATATATTCTGTTATTCAATATCCACGATGTACTAGAAATATTGTTCCTAAGGAATGTGAAAGGACATCAGAAGCTCTAAAATCTAATGGCCGTTCACATCCTAAGACACAACATTCAAACTTTTATAGCACTAATTTTCCATTAAAATGGGAAAAGAGTACAGAAATGAAAAAAATCCACTCACTCCATATGATGATAGTTGTTCCAACAGCCCAGTCGTTTCGAAATACAACACTCAAATTTTTAAAGAAATATAGTTTCCACAGAATTGGAAGGGACCCGTGAAGTTTCAAATCACAGCAAGCATAGGGAATGATGACATTTCTAAAGACCATTTTCATTCTGAGATACAATATTTAATATGTACTTGAAATATTGGATCTACAGAATGTGAAAGGTCCTCAGATACTATGAATACCAAGGTGTCAAGAAGATGATGTGGGTTCTGACCTCTCAATACATAGTCATATACAATATCCTAGTTGATATAGAAACATTGTTGTACAACATGTGAAATGACCCCAGGAATTCTAACTTCTAAGGACTCATTCGTTTCATAGAGAAAATATTCAATGAGTTATAGCATTGTTTGTTCAACAGATTGAGAAAGAAACTCTTAAATGGCAAGATCTTACCTTATCTGTAAGATCATGTGGATTCTCAGGCCCGATTTCATTCTATGACAAAATATTCAGTGTATTAGGAAGATATGAAACAGACAGCAAACTGAAGAACTAAATGAAAGCAAATACTAATTATAGAAGACAATGAGGATTGTAGTCCGCCATTAAATCGTTCGGTATGGTGTTCAATTCCTTAAGAAATATTGTTGCTGCAGACGGGGAAAATTGCTCAGAGACACACAAAATAAATAACCTTTCTGCATGACAATGTGTGCTCAAAGGATCCAATCCATTCTGTGATACAATATTCAATATTTTTATATAAATATTATAGCTACAGAACGAACAGGGCCTCAGGATCTACTAATACCACCATGTCGATAAGATGAGGAGGATCCTTAGGGCTCGTTATTTTCGGATAGGCAATACTGAAGATGTACTAGAAATGTTGTTTCTATAGAATGTGAAAGGACATCAGAAACTCTAAACTCTAATGGCCTTTCACAATCTAAGACACAACACCCAAGGTATCATAGCTCAATCGTTCTAACAAACTCAGAAAGAAACTTAAGAAACGAACCAGAAGAATTGATTTAAATGTTGAAGCGTGCTCAAAGACCCCACACCATTCTGGAATACAATATTCAATTTTTTATAAAAATATTATACATACAGAATGGAAAGGGACCTCAGAATCTCCTAATACCAGCTTCCCTAAACGATGAGGAGTATCCCGATGTCTCAATATGTATTCTGATATTCAATATTCACGATGTACTCGAAATATCGTCTCTAAGAATGTGAAAGGCTATGAGAAACAAAAATGTCTAATGGCCTTTCACATTCTAAGACACAATATTCAAAGGGTTATAGGCAGTATTGTTCCACCAAAACGGGAAAGGATCTTAGAAACAAAAAATGACACACATTCCAGATGATGATTGTTGTTCCAAGAACATAGTCTGTTTTGATCTATAATATTCATTTTTTTTAAAGAAATGTTGTTCTGACCGAATTGGAAGGGTCCAGTGAAACATCAAATCACAGCAAACATACAGAATGATACAAGTAATAAAGATGCTTTTCATTCTCAGATACAACATTCAACATGTACTAGAAATTTTGGATCTCCAGAAGATCCTCAGAGGTTATGAATAGCCACATGTCCAGAAGATGATGTGGCTTCTGAAGGCTCAATACATTGTCATATACAGTGTCCAACATTTGATAGAAACATTTTTCTACAGTACGTGAAACGACCTCAGAAATTCTGATTTCTATAGGCCCATTACATTGTAAGACAAAATATTCAACGAGTTAAAGAAATGTTATACCAACTGATTGAGAATGGAACTCTGAATTGGCAAGATCCTACCTTATTTGGAAGATGATGAGGGCTCTCAGGGCCGATTTCATTCTGTGACAAAATAGGAAACACGTTAGAGATACCTACAGAATTGCAAGGAACTTAAAGAAAATCAAAAACCAAACTCCCTAGAAGACAATGAAGACTGCAGCCACCATTAAAGTCCGAGATACAATATTTAATTACAGAGTGGGAAATTAGCTCAGAAACCAAAAAATACCCTTTCTACATGCCAATGCTTGCTCAAAGGGATCACTCAATTCTGCGACAAAATATTCAATCTTTCCTCAAAAAATTATACCTACAGAATGGAAAGGTCCCTCAGAATCTCCCAATAAAACCATCACTAAATGATGAGCAGTATCCTGAAGTCTCATATACTCTGATATTCAATATTCAAAAGGATCAAGAAATATTGTTACTCAAGATGGTGAAAGGACATCAGAAGCTCTAACGTCTAATGGCGTTTTATATTCTAAGACACAATATTCAATGGGTTATAGCTCAATTGTTCTAAGAAAATGGGAAAGAACCTTAGAAACAACTTATAAGAACCTCCTAAGTTGATGATGATTGGTCAAAGGGCCCAGTCCAATCTGTGATACAATATTTAATTTTTTATTAAAATATTATACCTACAGAAAGGAATGGGACCTCAGAACCTCCTAATACCCCCATCTCTAAACGATGAGGAGTATCCTGAAGACTCAATATATTCTGTTATTCAATATCCACGATGTACTAGAAATATTGTTCCTAAGGAATGTGAAAGGACATCAGAAGCTCTAAAATCTAATGGCCGTTCACATCCTAAGACACAACAGTCAAACTTTTATAGCACTAATTTTCCATTAAAATGGGAAAAGAGTACAGAAATGAAAAAAATCCACTCACTCCATATGATGATAGTTGTTCCAACAGCCCAGTCGTTTCGAAATACAACACTCAAATTTTTAAAGAAATATAGTTTGCACAGAATTGGAAGGGACCCGTGAAGTTTCAAATCACAGCAAGCATAGGGAATGATGACATTTCTAAAGACCATTTTCATTCTGAGATACAATATTTAATATGTACTTGAAATATTGGATCTACAGAATGTGAAAGGTCCTCAGATACTATGAATACCAAGGTGTCAAGAAGATGATGTGGGTTCTGACCGCTCAATACATAGTCATATACCATATCCTAGTTGATATAGAAACATTGTTGTACAACATGTGAAATAACCTCAGGAATTCTAACTTCTAAGGACTCATTCGTTTCATAGAGAAAATATCCAATGAGTTATAGCATTGTTTGTTCAACAGATTGAGAAAGAAACTCTTAAATGGCAAGATCTTACCTTATCTGTAAGACCATGTGGATTCTCAGGCCCGATTTCATTCTATGACAAAATATTCAGTGTATTAGGAAGATATGAAACAGACAGCAAACTGAAGAACTAAATGAAAGCAAATACTAATTATAGAAGACAACGAGGATTGTAGTCCACCATTAAATCGTTCGGTATGGTGTTCAATTCCTTAAGAAATATTGTTGCTGCAGACGGGGAAAATTGCTCAGAGACACACAAAATAAATAACTTTTCTGCATGACAATCTCCTTAATGAACACAGATGCAAAAATCTTAAATATGATACTAGCAAAAAGACTCCAGCAAGTGATCATGTGGGTTACTCACTACGATCAGGTGGGATTTATACCAGGAATGCAAGGATCATTCAATATTAGGAAAGCCCTCTACATAATTGACAATATCAACAAGCAAACGAACAAAAATCACATGATTATTTCAATATATGCAGAAAAAGCCTTTGACAAAATACAACTCATTCCTATTAAAAACACTAGAAAGTATAGGAATAGAAGGGCCTTTCCTAAAAATAATAAACAGTATTTTTCTAAAACCATCAGCCAACATCATCCTCAATGGGAATAAAGTAGATGCATTCCAAATAAGTTCAGGAGTGATACAAGGATGCCCATTATCACCTCTATTATTTAACATTGTACTAGAAACACTAGCAGTAGCAATTAGAGAAGAGAAAGAAATTGAAGGTATTAAAATTTGTAATGAGGAGACCAAGCTATCACTCTTTGCAGATGATATGATGGTCTCCTTAAGGAATCCTAGAGAATCAACTAAAAAGCTAGTGGAAATAATCGACAACTTTAGCAAAGTTGCAGGATACAAAATAAACCCACACAAATGATCAGCATTTCTATATATCTCCAACCCATTTCAGCAGCAAGAATTAGAAAGAGGAATTCCATTTAAAATCACCCTAGACAAAATAAAATACTTAGGAATCTATCTGACGAGACAAACACAGGAAATATAGAACACAACTACAAAACACTTTCCACACAATTAAAACTAGATCTAAACAATTGGAAAAACATCAACTGCTCATGGGTAGGACGAGCTAACATAATCAAAATGACAATCCTACCCAAACTAATTTACTTATTTGGGGCCATACCCATCAAACTACTAAAAAACTATTTAATAGATTTAGGAAAAAAATAACAAATTTTATTTGGAAGAACAAAATATCAAGAATATCAAAGGAAATAATGAAAAATATGTGAAGGAAGGTGACCTAGCAGTACCAGTTCTTAAACTGTACTATAAAGCAGTAATCATCAAACACACATGATACTGGCTAAGAGACAAAAGGGAGGATCAGTGGAATAGACTTGGGGTAAGTGAGCTCAGTAAGACAGTCTATGATAAACCCAAAGATCCCAGCTTTGGGGGAAAACCCACTATTTGACAAAAACTGCTGGGAAAATTGGAAAACAGTATGGGAGAGATTATGTTTAGGTCAACATCTCACACTCTATACCAAGATAAACTCAGAATGGGTGAATGACTTGAACATAAAGAATGAAACAATAAGTAAATTAGGTGAACACAGAATAGTATACTTGTCAGATCTTTGTGAAAGGAAAGATTTTAAGACCAAGCAAGAGTTAGAAAAAAATACAAAATGCAAAATAGATAATTTTGATTACATTAAATTAAAAAGGTCTTGTATAAACAAAACCCATGCAGTCAAAATTAGAATGGAATCAACAAATTGTGAAATAATCTTTATACCAAAAACCTCTGACAAAGGTCTAATCACTCAAATTTATAAGGAATTAAATCAATTGTACAAAAATCAAGCCATTCTCCAGTTGATAAATGGGCAAGGGACATGAATAGGCAATTTTCAGTCAAAGAAATCAAAACTATTAATAATCACATGAAAATTTTTTCTAAATCTCTTATAATCAGAGAAATGCAAATCAAAACAACTCTAAGGTACCACCTAACACCTAGCAGATTGGCCAACAGGACAGCAAGGGAAAGTAATAAATGTTGGAGGGGATGTGGCAAAATTGGGAAATTAATGCATTGCTGGTGGAGTTGTTAACTGATCCAACCATTCTGGAAGGCAATTTGAAACTATGTCTAAAGGGCGCTAAAAGCCTGTCTGCTCTTTGATCCAGCCATAGCACTGCTGGGTTTACACTTCAAAGAGATAAATAAGGAAAAAGACCTGTACAAAAATCTTATAGCCTCACTCTTTGTGGTGGCAAAAATTTGGAAAATGAGTGGATGCCCTCCGATTGGGCAATGGCTGAACAAATTGTTGTATCTGTTGATGGAATAGTATTCTGCTCAAAGGAATAAAAAATGGAGGGATTCCATATGAAGTGGAACAACCTCCAGGAAGTGATGCAGAGTGAGAGGAGCAGAACCAAAACATTGTACATAGAGACATTGTGGTACAATTGAATATAATGGACTTCTCTACTAGCAGCAATGTAATAATGATCCAGGATAATTTTGTAGGACTTATGAGAAAGAACACTATCCACATTCAGAGGAAGAATTGGGAATAGAAACACAGAAGAAAAACAACTGCTTGATCACATGGGTCGATGGGGATATGACTAGTGACTTAGAGTCTACACAATCACCCTATTACAAATATTAATAATATGGAAATAAGTCTTGATCAATGACACATGTATAACACAGTGGATTTGCTCATTGACTATGGGAAGGGGCAGGAGGGAAAGAATATGAATCATGTAACCATGGAAATATATTCTAAATTAATTAAATAACAATTTTCAATTCAGAAAAATAAAGTCTCACTTGTCATCTCATAAACCTGATGTAAGATGATCTTATGGGTTTTAAGGGCCTATTACACTCTGGAACACTGTTCTAATTGTTGCAGAATTAAACATCTCTTATCTGGTAGAGACCTCAATAGCTAAAAAGACAACTGCAAACATAAAATATTTCTTTAATAGCATAGATATTATGCTGTCTTATAGCATTTGAAGGAATATATGCATTGATGGACAAACACCTGCCTCTGAGGCAGCCACTTCTACAGTTTCAAAACTCCATGAGTTTAAAAGACTGACCCATTCAGCTCTGGAGGAACATATTCAATAAGTCACAGGCTGATGGCACCTTACAGCTGGCATTTTAGCTGCTGTCAAATAAATACTTCCAAAGTAACTCCCAGTAGAGTACTCATCTTCTCTTACTTACTGTATGAGTCACCAAGACTCACAACCAACAGTGACACCTATGTCCATCCAAGTCTCACTTATATCCTCATACACTTAATGGGAAAGATGATAATGTGCATTGTAAGGG
The DNA here is from genome assembly GCF_027887165.1 of Monodelphis domestica. Lineage (NCBI taxonomy): Eukaryota > Metazoa > Chordata > Mammalia > Didelphimorphia > Didelphidae > Monodelphis > Monodelphis domestica. The sequence goes on from NC_077235.1 coordinate 7,791,407, forward strand.
GCCATTCAACTCTGAGACATGGTGTTCTCAATGTATGTCAGAGTTGGGAGGGTCCTTAGCAGCTAAAAAGATGACTGAACTCATGAAATACAACTTTTCTTTAAGAAAATAGTCATTTTATCACTGTATGGCCCTTGAACAAACATGCCCATTTGGGGGAAAGCCCTTGCCTCCTGAAGCAGCCAATTCCATTTTTCAAGAACATTATTAGGTCCAAAGGGATTTCATAAGAGAAGTCTGAAATGGATTCTCATAATTTTGTATTCAGTGTTTCTATAAACTGCCCAAGAGGCAAGGAAAACCATCTAATTTCTTTTTTTAAAAAACATTATTTTATTTGGTCATTTACAAACATTATTCATTGGAAAGAGAGATTATTTTCTTTTCCTCCCCCTCTCCCATAGCCGATGCACGATTCCACTGGGTATCACATGTGTTCTTTATTTGAACCCATTTCCATGTTGTTGGTATCTGCATTAGGGTGTTCATTTAGAGTCTCTCCTCAGTCATATCCCCTCCACCCCTGTAGTCGAGCAGTTGCTTTTCATCGGTGTTTTTACTCCCACAGTTTATCCTCTGCTTGTGGATAGTGTTTTTTAGATCCCTGCAAGTTGTTCAGGATCACTGCATTGCCACTAATGGAGAAGTTCATTACATTCATTTGTGCCACAGTGTATCGGTCTCTGTGTACAATGTTCTCCTGCTTCTGCTCCTCTCGCTCTGCATCACTTCCTGGAGGTTGTTCCAGTCTCCATGGAATTCCTCCACTTTATTATTCAAAACCATCTAATTTCACAATGAGAACGTACATCATTCTGCCAGAGGTTCTGTCCCATATATGAATAATAACACCTCGATGATATGCCCCACAAAGGGTTCTCTCATGTTCTATTAACAACATCCTGTTGCCATCCACCTGATCCAGTCCTTCAGCACTTCCAAGGGGTGGCATACTTTCTAAGGGCCTGTGCAGCTCTGGGAGACCGTGTTTAATGAGTCACAGAGTGACAACATCTCAGAGCTGGGAGGGACATTAATAGCCATTTAATATACAAAATTAACTCCTAAGAGAGTTCTTATCTTGTTCTCCTTATAGTAGCAGTCACCAAAGGCCACAACCAAAAATGCATCTCATGTCAGCCTAAGTCTCATTTATTCTCTCATACTTGTGATAAGAAATGATGACAGATTCCAGGAGATCACTTAATTCTGGGAAATGCTGTTCAGTCACAGAATTAAAGAATCTCAGAGCTTTTAGGATCCTGTATGAGAGCTATGTGAGTTTTAAAGATTGTTCATTAGAAAAACGAATGGAATTCTCTTAATTTTGCATTTGATGCTCCTTTAAATTGCCCAAGAGACAAGAAAACCCAAAGAATTTCACAATAGGAATGTATAGGCCTCTGCTATAGGGTGAAATTCCATGAATAGTAATTTCCCCTTTGGTATCCCTCACAAGAGTTCCCCCCTGTTTTTCTTAGAAATATACTCGCCCTATTGTTTCTGACATGTTCTTAAACTATAGCAATTCCAATTGTGTACCAGAGAGTGGAACTTTTTCTAAGACCATTCAGCTCTGGGAAGCTGAGTTCAAAAGAATAATAGCACCCCAGTGTTGGGACATTCATTACTGGCTTTAAGAATCATACTAAAGTAATCTTACTCTATTTACAGTAGGAGCCAGCAACATCCCAGACCAGGGATGCAATCCATTTCCATGTCATTCTCTCTCACCCCACAAACCACTGATGAAAGAAGGTAATGTATGTACTATGGGCCCATTCAAATTTGGGACACACTGTTCCAAGTGTCACAGACGTAAAGCATTTCAGAGCTGCTGGGATCTTAGCAGCTAAAAAGAGGTCTGAATGCATGAAATAAATTGATTCTTAAAGACTATTACCAATATGTTGTCTTGGAGACCCTGCATGAATATGTCCATTTAGGGCCAAACATCTTGTCTTTAGGCAATAGTCAATACTACTTTTTCACAACTCTGAGATTCATATATTTTTCAAAATGGTAAACATGAACGATAGCCTCATAATTTGTTCACGATGCTCCTTTAAATTGCCTGACAGCCAAGAAAACCAATAAAATTTCTACATGGGAATGGATATTTTGGGTTATAATGTAGAACTCATACAAAAATTGCAGTCATATTTACAATATGACCTACACATGTTCTGCCATTTTTCTTTGAGAAGGATGCCTGCCAAATTTCCACTGGCCCAATAACAGAATTTCTAAAAACATTGGCTACCAGATGGCTGAGTATTTTCTAAGAGTCTATTTATCTCTTGTAGGCCATGTATAAAAAGTGAGAAAAAAACATCGTGGATCTAGGGCAGACATCAATTGGTACTCAAATATGTACAAAAAATCTCAGTTGTATCTTTCTCTAATTATCTCATTTGTCCAGTGAGCAATCTATGCCCATCACAGTCTCAATGGTTTCCTCATAGACAGGATAAAAGAAGCTGATGCAGATTCTAAGAGCTCAGTCAATTGTGGCTCACACCATTCAAAGGGTCATCAAATCAAAGCATCTCAGGGTTGGTAGAGTCCTCAGTAGTAAAAAAAAAATGATGACGAAACACATGAAACACAACTTTACCTTATGACTACAGTCAATATACTACACTGTGACCCTTGAGTAAATGTCCATTTAGGGGCAACTACCTACCTCCCCAAACAGCTAATTCTTGCTTTTGAGAGCTCTAAGACATTTGATGTTTTTCTTTTTTTCCTTCAATTTAAACATTATTTTATTTGGTCATTTTCAAACAATATTCCTTGGAAACAAAGATCCTTTTCTTTTCCTCCCCCTCACACCACCCCTCCCCTAGCCAATGCACGATTCCACTGGGTAGCTGATGTTTTTCTTGAGAGAAGCATAAATGAGATTCACTTAATTTCATAATCAAATGTTTCTTTAAATTGTCTCCAGAGGAAGAAAAAAAATTAATTTCACAATGGGAATATATAAACTCCTGTTATTTGTTGCAGTGCTTATATAAAGAGTGATCATCTTTATAACATGCCCCATAAGAGTTCTTCTATGTTCCACTTACAAATGCACCCATCCTATCGCTTCTGACTTTGTCCAGAGCTTTGGCAATTCCAAGTGCATTGGCTATCAAAGGGAAGGATATTTCCTAATTACCCATTTGGCTCTGGAATACCATGATCAATGAACATGACAGCAACTCAGCCAGGAGGGATATCAATGGCCATCAAATATATACAAGAGAAAATCCCACAAGAACTGCCATCTTCCTTTATTTCAGGTAGGAGTAACCAAGCTCCAAAAGAAAAGATTCAACTGCTGAAATCCATGGTCTCTTGTTCCTCAGTACACCTTCTGGAAGAAGATGATATATGTTCTAATGGCCCATTCGATTTGGGGGCGCATTATTTAAAGAGTTATAAAATGAGAACATTTGAGAATTGCTCAGGACCTCAGAGACTAAAGAGACGACCTAATACATGAAGTAAAATGATGCCTTAAGAACTTACTCTATACATCTTCGTGTGCCTTTGAGTGAACACGCCCATTTAGGGTCAAACATGTTCTCAAGGCAGTCAGGTCTACTTTTCTACAGCTTCATGAGGGACAAAAGTTTTTCATAAGAAGCATGAATGGGATTTTTCTTAATTTTGTATCCTTTGTACCTTTAAGTTACCTAAAGGCAAAGAAAAGAATTTCTCTGAATTTCAAAATCAGAATGTATATCTTTCTATAGGAACCAACTCACATATGAACAGTAATAGCCTCGATTGTATAATTCAGAAAAATTCCACTTTAGTGGACACTCACCTTATTGTTTCTGACCTGGTCCCAAGTTTCAAGAATTCCAGTTTTTTATTGGCTACCAGGTGATGTCATATTTTCTAAGGACTTATTCATTCAGGACTGAGAGGCCTTCTGCAAAGAAGCAAAGAGTTGGGAGGGATATCAATTGGCCCTTTAATAGATAAAAAAGATGTCTCTGAAGTAACTCTTGAGCTCAATTTATTATAGGACCAATCAAGCCTAAGAAGGCCACCCATGTCTATCACGATCTTCCTCATTCCTTCATAAATCTAATAGAAGAAGATAATGTACATTCTCAAACACATGCTATAGAGAGTTTCAGGATCAAAGCATCTCAGAGCTAGTGGAGATCTTGGTGGCTAAAATGACCACAGAACAGATGAGACAAAGTTCTCCTTAGGAATACATATGAAATGCTATCTTATAGCCACAGAAGGATCATAATTATTTAGGGACAAACCCTTGCACCTTGAAACACCTGATTCCACTTTTCTACAGATCCATATTTAAAGATTTTTCATAAGAAAAATCTGAATGGTCTTCTCTCAGTTTTGTCTCTGCTGCTCCTTTAAATTGCCTATGGGTCTAGAAACAGTACAGACTTTTTACAATAGTAATGTATAATATTCTGCTGAATGGTTCAACTCAACTACAGTAATCACTTTGATAAAATGATCCATGAGATTTCTCTCCAAATATACTGAGAAGGGTGCCACATCTATTGGCTCTGTACAAATCTGGAGCTTCACCAATTCCAAGTGTATTGGTTAACGGATGGCAGAATATTTTCTAAGGGCGCAGGCAGCTGTGGGAGAATGTCAACAAGTCACAGAACGACAGCAACTCAGCTGTGAAGAACATCACTGGTCAATGAATATCTAAAAATGTAACTCATGTTGAGTACTCATCTTTCTTTACTTATAGTAGCTGCCACCAATCCTGCACCCTCCCCAAATTAGCAGTGTAACCCATTCTCGCCTGTTCCTACAGATCACTGGTGGAAGATGACGATGTGTGTGCTAAGGGCCCATTTAGCTCTGAGAAAGAGCATTCAGAGAGACACAGAATCAAAGCATCTCAGAGCTAGAAGGAACCTTGGCAGCTAAAAAAGAACACAAAATGTCTAAAATATAACTTTTCCTTAGGAAGAAAGCAAATACGTTTTGGGGGAGAACTCAGAGGCATTTAGAAGCAAATAGCTGCTTTGCGAGGCAGTCAGTTGGACTTTTCCCAGCTGTCTGAGATTCAAAGGTTTTTTTTAATAATGCAAGAGGGAATGGGATTCTCTGTTTTCTACAAATTGTTTCTTTAAACTGTTTAGAGGGCAAGAAAAAGGAAATAATTTACAAATAGCCATGTATAGCCAAAAATATATATATACATAAAACTCTATAATAAGTCCCACAAGTGTTCTTCCACATTCTGTTTAGAAAGATGCCTACCAGATTGCCATTGATTTAATGTAGAACTTTAGCAAAAAAAAGTACACTAGTCTACCTAATGGTGGGATATTGTCCAAGGGCTGACAACTCTTGGAGGCTGTCTGCACTAAGCCTGAAAATACTACCACTCTAGAGTGAGACATGCAAAAGGATCTGTCTCAGAAGTACTCATCTTGCTCTATGTATGGTATGAATTGACATGCTTAGGGAAAAGGCAACCCATGGCCATCCTGGCACTTGTTCTCTCATATACCTGATGGCAGTTGACATGGATTACAGCAGCCAAATAACTCTTGGACACACTGGCCAAAGAATCAAAACATGATAGTTGGTAGGTATACTGCAGCAAAGGAAAAAAGCCAAATTCATAAAATCCACCTCTTTCTTAAGAACACAGTCAGTGTTGTCTAACACCTGCCTCTTGAGGTAGTCAAATCCACTTTTCCACAGTTCCATGACGCTCATGAGTTTTTCATGGAAGAAGTATAAATTGGATTCAATCAGTTTTGTGTCCATTGTTCCTTTAAATTGCCTAAGAGGAAAGAAAAAAATTAATATTGGGAATTAATAGCCTTCTTCCATAGGGTCCAATGCAGAAATGACAAATCATCACCTCTATACCATTTCCCACAAGAGTCCTCCCACATTCCATTGAGGATGTTCACCTTATTTCCACTGACACAATCTTGAGATCCAGCAATTCCAAGTATGCTGGCTACCAGAGGACGGAATGCTGTCTAAGGTCCCATTTGGCTGTAGGAGACCATGTTCCATCAGTTCGAATGACAGCATCTCAGATCGGGGAGGCACATCCATGGCCATCGAATGTATGCAAAGTAACTCCTACATGAGTACTTGCCTTGCTCTATTTACAACAGGCGTTACCAATTCTGATATCCAACAGCGCAATCAATGCCTGCCTATTTCATTCTTTCACACATATAGCTAAAGAAGAAGATGTATGTGCTGAGAATCTATTCCTCTGGGACTCTGGGACACATTGTTCAAACAATCAGAGAGTCAAAGCATATAACATATTTTGAGAAAAAGAAAATAACCTTGTCTTGTAGCCCTTCTGCAAACATACCAATTAGAGACAAACATTTCTGCATCCTGAAACAGTTGATTCTACCTTTCAATTCAATTCAATTCAATTCAACAAACATTAATTAAACTCCTACTTGTGCCAGGTGCCCAACTCATTGTGGTTCAAAGACTGTTCAGAGGAGTCACGAGTGGGATTCTCTCACTTTTGTGCCTACTCTTCTTTTAAATTGCCTAAGGGGAAGGAAAAGACAGAAAATATCACAAAGAAAAAGTGTAACATCTGCTAACTCTAACGGGTCCATATAGAAACAATAATCACCTTTATAATATGCCTCATGAGAGCTCTCCATCCCTCCCTCCACTGATGATTCCCATCCTATCTCCCCTTACATGGTACCAAGCTTCAGCAATTCCACAGCTATGGATTATGACACAGTAGAATTTTCTGTGCGCCCATTTAGATCTTGAATGCTGTCTTTAATGAGTCAAAGTTTGAGGGTCTCAGAGCAGAGAGAGACATGCAAGACCCTCAATAATGGGCAAAATGAACTCATAACAAAAATTCAGTTTGCTCTCCTTATGGTTAGTCAGTCAATAAACATTTCTTAAGCATCCACTGTGTGCCAGGTATTGTGCTAATTACTGTGCATATAGAGAAAGACAAAAATAGCCTCTGGTGAGAAAATGTATAAACAACTAGGCACAAGTAAAATATATGCAGATAGAAGGAAGGCACTAGGGGACTCAGAACAGGTGAGCCAAAGAAGGTGGAATTTTATTTGAGACTTGGAGGAAAGCATAGAAGTCAGAAGGGAGAAATGAGGAAGAAGAACACTGAAGGCATGGGGAAAGCCAAAGAAAATGCCCAGACTCTGGAAATGGAGTGCTCCGTATACATGTAAGGAAAAGAGAAGATGGATATCCTAAGGACTAATCCAACTCTGGAATATATTGTTCAAGGATAAACAGAATCAAAGCATCTTGGAATTCTTAGGGATTTCAGCAGCTAAAAAGACTACTGAATACATAGAGCACAACGTTGCCTAAAGAACATAGTCAGTATATTGTTTTGTAGTCTTTAAGAGAATATTTTCATTTTTTAAATTTTTTTTAATTTGGTCAATTTCAAACATTATTCCCTGGTTACAAAAATCATTTTCTATTCCTCCCTCCCCTCCCCCCATCCCTCCCATAGTCAACTTACAGTTCCACTGGGTATTACATGTGTCTTTGACCAGAATCCATTTCCATATTGTTGGTGGTTGCACTAGGATGTTCATTCAGAGTCTACATCCCCAATCATATCCCCTCGACCCATGTAACCAAGCAATTGTTTTTTCTTTAGTGTTTTTACTCTCACAGTTTTCCCTCTGAATGTAGATAGTGTTATTTCTCATAGATCCCTACAAGTTGTTCAGGATCACTGAATTGCCACTAATGGAGAAGTCCATTACATTCAATTGTGCCACAGTGTGTCAGTCTCTGTGTACAATGTTCTCCTGGCTCTTATCCTTTCGCTATGCATCACTTCCTGGAGGTTGTTCCAGTTTCCATGGAATTCCTCCACTTTATTATTCCTTTGAGCACAATAGTATTCCATCACCAACATATACCAAAATTTGTTCAGCCATTCCCCAATTGAAGGGCATCCCCTCATTTCCCAATTCTTTCCTACCACAAAGAGCGCAGCTATGAATATTCTTGTACAAGTCTTTTTCCTTATTATCTCTTTGGGGTACAAACCCAGCAATGCTATGGCTGGATCAAAAGGTAAACAGTCTTTTAGCGCCTTTTGGGCATAGTTCCAAATTGCCCTCCAGAATGGTTGGATCCATTCACAACTCCACCAGCAATGCATTAGTGTCCCCACTTTGCCACATCCCCTCCAGCATTCATTACTTTCCTCTGCTGTCATGGTAGCCAATCTGCTAGGTGTTACATGGTCCCTCAGAGTTGTTTTGATTTGCATCTCTCTGATTATAAGAAATTTGGAGCACTTTTTCATGTGCTTATTAATGGTTTTGATTTCTTTGACTGAAAATTGCCTATCCACATCCCTTGCCCATTTATCAATTGGAGAATGGCTTGATTTTTTTGTACAATTGATTTAGCTCTTCGTAAATTTGAGTAATTAGACCTTTGTCAGAGGTTTTCGTTGTGAAGATTGTTTCCCAGTTTATTTCCCTTCTGATTTTGGTTACATTGGTTTTGTTTGTACAAAACACTTTTTAATTTGATGTAGTCAAAATTATTTATTTTATATTTTGTGACTCTTTCTAAGTCTTGCTTGGTTTTAAAATTATTTCCTTCCCAAAGGTTTGAAATGTATACTATTCTGTGTTCACATAATTTACTTATAGTTTCCTTCTTTATATTCAGGTCATTCATGCATTCTGAGTTTATCTTGGTGTAGGGTGTGAGCTGTTGATCCAAGTCTAATCACTCCCATTCTGTCTTCCAATTTTCCCAGCAGTTTTTATCAAATAGTAGATTTTTGTCCCAGAAGCTGGGATCTTTTGGCTTGTCATACACTGTCTTGGGGTCACTTACCCCAAGTCTATTCCACTGATCCTCCTTTCTGTCTCTTAGCCAGTACCAAATTGTTTTGATGACCACTGCTTTAGTGTATAGTTTGAGATCTGGTACTGCAAGGCCACCATCCTTTGTATTTTTTTTCATTATTTCCCTGGGTATCCTTGATCTTTTGTTCTTCCAAATGAACTTTGTTATGGTTCTTTCTCATTAATTAAAATTTTTTTGGAAGTTCGATGGGTATGGCACTAAATAAATAGATAAATTTGGGTAGGATGGTCATTTTTATTATGTTAGCTTGTCCTACCCAGGAGCAGTTAATGTTTTTCCAATTGCTCAGATCTAGTTTTAGTTGTGTGGAAAGTGTTTTGTAGTTGTGTTCATATAGTTCCTGTGTTTGACTTGGCAGAGATCGATTCCTAAGTGTTTTATATTGTATAGGGTAATTTTAAATGGAATTTCTCTTTCTAACTATTGATGAGTTGTGTTGGAAATTTAATGAAATGATGATTCATGTGGGTTTATTTTGTATCCTGCAAGTTTGCTAAAGTTATTGATTAATCCAGCCATACCATTGCTGGGTTTGTACCCCAAAGAGATAATGGAGAAAAAGACTTGTACAAGAATATTCATAGCTGTGCTCTTTGTGGTGGCCAAAAATCGGAAAATGAGGGGATGCCCTTCAATTGGGGAATGATTAAGCAAATTGTGGTATATGTTGGTGATGGAATACTATTGTGCTCAAAGGAATAACAAAGTGGAGGAGTTCCATGGAGACTGGAACAACCTCCAGGAAGTGATGCAGAGTGAGAGGAGTAGAACCAGGAGATCATTGTACACAGAGACCGATACACTGTGGTATACAATTGAATGTAATGGACCTCTCCATTAGTGGCAATGCAGTGACCCTGAACAACTTGGAGGAAGCTACAAGAAAAACCACTATCCACATCCAGAGGAAACACTGCAGGAGTAAAAACACTGAAGAAAAAGAAGTGCTTGGATACATGGATTGAAGGGATATGATTGGGGATGTAGACTCTAAATGAACATCCTAGTCTAAACAACAACATGGAAATAGGTTCTGATCAAGGACACAGGTAATACCCAATGAAATTGCGTGTTGGCTGCGGGAAGAGTGGGTGTAGGGGAGGGAGGGAAATAATGTGATTATTGTAACCAAGGAATAATGTTCTAAATTGACTAAATAAACTTATTCAAATGGAAAAAAAAATAAAATAAAACTTAAAAAAAATAAAGTTGTTGATTATTTCCATTAGCTTTTTACGTGATTCTCTAGGATTATTTAAGTAGACCATCATATCATCTGCAATGGGTGATAGCTTGGTCTCTTCATTGCCAATTTTAATACCTTCAATTTCTTTCTCTTCTCTAATTGCTACTGCTAATGTTTCTAGTACAATATTAAATAATAGAGGTGATAATGGGCATCCTTGTTTCACTCCTGATCTTATTGGGAATGTTTCTAGTTTATCCCGATTGTAGATGATGTTGGCTGATGGTTTTAGATAGATAACTGTTTATTATTTTTAGGAAAGGTCCTTCTATTCCTATACTTTCTAGTGTTTTTAATAGAAATGAGTGTTGTATTTTGTCAAAGGCTTTTTCTGCATATATTGAAATAATCATGTGATTTTTGTTGGTTTGCTTGTTGATATGGTCAATTATGTGGATGGTTTTCCTAATATTGAACCATCTCTGCATTCCTGGTATAAATCCCACCTGATCAAAGTGAATAACCCTCATGATGACTTGCTGGAGTCTTTTTGCTAGTATCCTATTTAAGATTTTTGCATATATGTCCATTAAGGAGACTGGTCTTTAGTTTTCTTTCTCTGTTTTTGATCTGCCTGGCTTTGGAATCAGTACCATATTTGTGTCATGAAATGAATTTGGTAGAATTCCTTCTTTGCTTACTATGTCAAATAGTTTGTATAGTATTGGGATTAGCTGTTCTTTGAATGTTTGATAGAATTCACTTGTGAATCCATCAGGCCCTGGGGATTTTTTCTTTGGGAGTTCTTTGATGGCCTGCTGGATTTCTTTTTGTGATATGGGATTATTTAAGAATTCTATTTCTTCTTCTGTTAATCTAGGCAATTTATATTTTTGTAAATATTAATCCATATCACCTAGATTGGCATGTTTATTGCCATATAATTGGGAAAAATATTTTTAATGAGTGCTTTAATTTCCTTTTCATTGGAAGTGAGTTCTCCCTTTTCATCTATGATACTGTTAATTTGATTTTCATCTTTCCGTTTTTTTTTTATTAGATTGACCAGTACTTTGCCTATTTTGTTTGTTTTTTCAAAATACCAGCTTCTAGTCTTATTTATTAGTTCAGTAGTTCTATCACTTTTGATTTTATTAATTTCTCCCTTAATTTTTAGGATCTTTAATTTGGTTTTTTTCTGGGGATTTTTAATTTGTTCGCTTTCAAGATTTTGGATTTGCATGTCCAAATCATTGACCTCTGTCCTTCCTAATTTGTTAATATATGAACTCAAGGATACAAATTTTCCCCTGAGTATTGCTTTGGCTGCCTCCCATAGGGTTTGAAAGGATATCTCATCATTGTCATTTTCTTCAGTGAAATTATTGTTTCTATGATTTGTTCTCTAACCGATTTTGAAGAATCATATTGTTTAATTTCCAATTAATTTTTGATTTGACTCTCCATGTACCCTTTTGAATCATTTTTATTGCCTTTTGATCTGAAAAGGTTACATTTATTATTTCTGCTTTTCTGCATTTGTATGCTATGTTTTTATGACCTAGTATATGGTCAATCTTTGTGAATGTACCATGTGCTGCTGAAAAGAAGGTGTATTCCTTTTTGTCCCTATTTATTTTTCTCCATATATCTATTAACTCTAATTTTCCTAAGATTTCATTCATGTCTCTTACCTCTTATATTTTTTTTGGTTTGATTAATCTAAATTTGATAGTGGTAGGTTCAGGTGTCCCACTAGTATAGTTTTACTATCTATTTCCTCCTTCAATTTTACTAGTTTTTCCATTAGAAATTGGGTGCTATACCATTTGGTGCATACATGTTGATTAGTGATATTTCCTCATTGTCTATACTCCCTTTTATCAGGATGTATTTACCTTCCCTATCCCTTTTAATCAGGTTTATTTTTACTTTAGAGTATTTTCATTTAGAGGCAAACACTTCACTCCTGAGGTAGCCAATTCTACTTTTCAGATGTATTTAATAAGAGAGGGTATTTTATTTTTCAAGGGCTCATTCAGTACTGGGAAACCTTCTATGATGAGTCAAAGAATAACATCTCAGATTGGGGAGGGTTAGCAACTTGTCTTCTGATATATTCTAACATAACTGTGCAAAACTACTCATCTTGTCAAACTTATGGTAGGAGTCATCATGCTCCCAAGTGAATAATATAAACTATGCTGACCACAGTCTCATTTATTCACTCATATGCCATAAGATCATGCATGTACAGAGGGCCCACTCAACTCCAGGATACTTTGTTCACAGAGTCAAAACATTTCAAGCCTGATAAGGTCCTCAGTAGCTGAAAAGGTGACATTATACATAAAATAAAACATTTCTTTAAAATCACAGCTTTTAAGGTTTTTTATGGCCATGAACCTGTCCATTTAGGCTTGGACATCTCCCTCCTGAGCCATCCAGGTCATTTTTTCCATAGTTGCATTGGGTTTGAAACTTTTCGATATTTATTTTCAATTTTATTCCCATTGCTCCTTTATATGGCCTGCTAGTTTGTTGTTCATTTGTTTCAGTCATGTCTGACTCTTTGTGAACCCATTTGGAGTTTTCTTGGCAAAGATACTGGAGTAGTTTTCCATTTCCTTCTCCAACTCATTTTATAGAGGAGAAACTGAGGCAAACAGGGTTACGTGACTTGCCCAGGATCACAGTTAGTAAGAGACTAAGAAAAAATTGGACCTCAGGAGAATGGGTCTGGCACTCTAACCACTGTGCAACCTAGCTGCCTTTATGTTATCTAAGGGGAAATAAAAATCAAAAGTTTTCACTAGGTTTCATAAATTGATGCTCTCTAAATGGTTCAAGATCTAATACATTTCTATTGTATTTATTCTAAGATGCTGCAGTATTTTCTAAGTACCAACTCAGCTCTGGGAGGACATCTGCAATAAGCCCAAGAATAACAGCCTCTCTCAGCTAGGAGGAACATAATATTTGAAGACATGCAAAAGTAACTCCTACATCAGTAGTTCCCCGTCTCTCATTTTTCTGTACTTACAGTAGGTGGGAACCACAACAACTCACCACAAGCTTACCTGTGGGCACATACAATAGAAGGAAGAAGTTGATTTGTGTTCTAAAGGCCTGTGTAACTCTGGGATGCTTTGATCAAAGAAAGAGGGAATCAAAGCAATCCAGAGCTAATACAGACTTCAGCAGCAAAAAAAAAAATAAATAAAAGGCAATGCTATATAGGAAATAAAATGTTTCTTTAAGACTTGTACCCTATCCTGGGTGTGATGCGATGGCTCATACCTGAAATCTGTCACCAAGGGAGGCCGAGGCTGGAAAATTGCTTGAGTCCAGTAATTCTCAGTCATAGAAGGGGCAATGACAAATGGTGTCTACATTCATCGTGGCTCTGAAATCATGGCATTCTGAGAATAGGGGACTCCAAGGTTTCCCAAGGAAGAGCCAATCAGTCCAGGCTGGAAAGTATCCAGGTCAGGGTGATGACTCTATCAGGGAAAAAAAGCTTCCTTTAGAGATTTTGCCTGTAAAAATTGCCTTTGGGGCAAATACCTACCTTTTGGGATAGCCAGTTCCACTTTTTTTCATAGCTCCATTAGGTTAAAAGCTTTTCCATAGAAGTAGTACAAATAGGCATCTCTTCATTTTATACCAATTGCTGGCCTCTTTCTACCTTTTTCTTTTTCTTACACTTTTCTCTCCATCTCCCATACATTGTGATCTAGTGACAATGGCCTCTGCTCTGTCCCTTGCAAATACCATTCCCAATTCCCCTTCATGCTAGTGCCTTCTCTCTGGGATTTTCTCTAATTTATCCAGTCTATCGCTGTTTACATGCTGTCTTCCTCATTAGTCTGGAAGTTCTTAAGGGCAGGAACTGGCTTGATGCCCTCTGGGTAGCCCTAGCACTTGGCATGGTACCTGATACATAGAAGGTGCTGAAAAATGCTTGTTGATGACTATTATTCACACAGCATACACCAGGCCTTGAATACGGAGTAAACAATAATGGTGGCACAACCAAAAAAGAGAAAGAGCTAAATCCATCAAAGAATCTTGATTCTCTCCAGTGCTTCGGATCCACTTGTCAGAGCTACTTCAATGTACCTTATTTTGGCCAGTACCTGGAGTCAGAGAAATGACATTATCTTCTTCTCTGTGATCATGTGATTAGGCAACTCTTCATTATGTGCTTTCCTTGATGGAATCTTCTGAAGCCACTTACTCATTTTGTGAAGTGATGTAGCTAAAACGAGATAAAATGGCATGTCAATATGCTTAACCAGGAATGGGGCAAACTGCAACAAACATACTGTAATATCCAGAAAGGGAAAGAAGCACTGAGTGTGCTACTTTCTCCCCTCCAAATCCTTGGCATTCCCCATTTGACCACAAGGTTATCTGGCATGTGGACCGAGTGAGAGAACATCAGTGACCACCTGTACACTCGACATCTTCAAAGTTTCATTTTGTAAGATCAAAATCTATACATAAAGATCTACTCATTTATTGTCACCCTTCTCCCAATGGATCATCTTACACATTACACACCCCAGCCTGAAAACTCCTGCAAATGATCGCCAATTGGGCCTTTGAATGAAAATCTTGAATTGGGAGATGAGCCCACCTCCTGACACAACTGTGAAAAACGTCCTCATATTTAGCTCAAAACTATATTCCTCTAAGACAGCAGTGACAAGTTCATGTAGTTTGGGGATTCTGTTTTAAGGGGTCCAGAATCACAGTATTTCTGATCTGATTAGAACTTCACAGGTCGCCTAGTCCAAGTGGGTCCCGAAAAAGTATCACTTTTAACAACACACGCAAAAAGCGATCTTGAACATAGATCTCCAATGAAGGGGAATCTGTTGTCTCCTGATAAGCACCTTGAGAATGAATGCCTTTTATTGATTAGGACAGTCTTATTTTATCGAGCTACTGCCTCTCTCTGACTTCCACTTTGTTCTAACCGCTATGTCAAGCAGATTCCTGGAATCTCAAAATGGCAAGAACCTCAGTCAAGAATTCTGGTCCAAATGATACCTGGAAAAGAATTCCTTCTATCCTATGTTCCCCAAAGAGTCATCCAGCCAATGAAAGGGAATTCAGCATTTCTCCCAGACAGTCCATTCCACTTTGAGATAGCTCTTATTGTTAGGAAGATTCTCATTATATGGAGCACATACTGGTTTCCTAACTTTTCCCCTTGTTCTTGATCTGCCCTCTAGGGTGAACGGGTCAAGAATAGTCACAGAATGTAACTGGGTTATCCAGTGTATCTCAAATGTGAACAAGAATGCCCTCGATAACACGTTCCACAGGTATTCAAACAGGTTTTCTGAAAAGAATGGTTCTCCAACTTTATGGTCTCAGCAGGACCCCTTCACACTCTGTAACACTGAAGAGTGCCCCAAAATGCTTTTGTCTACAGGAGTCATATCTACCAATACTTACCACACGAGAAACTAAAACGTCTTCATTTTACTAAGAAAATAGTTTGGACCTTGCAGGCTCCCTCACCGAATCTCAGGGAAGCCTATGGACCTTAAAAAAAAGCCTTCCCCCACACCTAATCCTAGGCTCTGTCCTAGTTAACAGAGTTCGACCCAGGCTAATGTTGTATATTCTAAGGGCCCATTTAGCTTGGTGAGGCAATATTCAAAGCATTCCAGAGTCAAAGCATTTCAGAACTGTTAAGGACCTGGGAGGCCATACTATTCCAGATAAAGAATTCCCTCTACACACAGCTAGTGTACATCTGTCTTCCTCAACCCAAGTCCCTCAAACCCTGACTTACCCTGATCTCTCTTCTTCCTAAATGTAACTGTTATGAAACAAGGCTGAGCTTTCTAAGAGCCCAGTCAGCTCTGGAAACTGTAATCAAAGTCACAAAACTGAAGTATCTGAGAGCTGACAGGGACCTCAGAAGCCCTCTAGAAGCTGCAAAAGAACACTATTTAACCATCCTGCTTCTGGCTAGGAGCACCTGTCCCACCACCAAGCACAAACCCTACACCTGAACCTGGTCTTATGTCTTCCTGTGCATACCTGCTTCAACATGATGATGTTTTCCAAGGGCCAAAAGAACTCTGGGGTGCAGTGTTCAATGAGTCACAGAAACACAGAACCTCAGAATTAATTAGGCACCTCAGTGATCGCTCAGTCCAACCTGTGCTTGGAAAAAGAGATTGCCTCAAGACCACATCTACCACCATTGATCATAGAGCTTGTGAGTCAATGAATCAAATCAATAAGCATTTATCAAAGATGTCCTCTGTGCCAGACCCTGCACCAGACACTAGGGAAACAAAGACAAAAACAAAATGCCATCACCCTCAAAAACAAGCCAGTGCCCTCAAGAAGCTTATCATCTAGCTAGGAGAGAAAGCAGACAGAGATATAGGAACATCCAAAACACAACCTAGAGAAATACAAAGTGATTTAAGTGAGAAGGCACTTGCAGCTGGGGAGACTGAGAAAGGATTCCTGAAGTCTGATCTAAGCCTTGATGAAAAACTAAAGTTTGTGAGTGATGGAGATGAGGCGGGCATCCATGTCATCGAATTATTGCGTTGGTCTCCAAATTGTTCTTACCACTTCAAATTTCTCTCCACTCCAATCATTCCTCCGCACAACTGCAAAAGTGAGGTTCCTTAAGCATAGATCTAATCATGCTACTTCTAGTCCCACCTCAAGTCAATAAACTCCAGTGACTCCCTAGCTTTTCTATGACCAAATATAAGCTTCTCTATTTGGGTTTTAAAAACCTTCCCAACTGGGCCTCAAACTTTCCAGGCTCAATTATAGACTAGCCCCCTCCCCACACTCTCTAGTCCAGCCAAACAGAATTTCTCCCTATTCTTCACACATAGCAGAATTCCATGCTTTGCACTGCCCATCCTTCATTCCCAGGGTAACACATGCTTCCCATTCCCCATTCACATCCCCTTACCTCTCCACAGGCCAAGGATGGCTCACCTCCAGGACTAATCCTTCGAAAATATATTTGCTATAGTCAAATGCCATATGATGACAATATATACACCGAGGATCCATTCAGCCCTAGGAGGTGGTATTAAATGAATCACAGAATCACAGCTTCTCAGAGATGATGGGGGCATCAGTGACCATCCTGTACCTAAAACAGAGTCAATACTGTCTATACCAAAAACCACATGTGGCCTAGCTGCCTCTGCTAAGAAATCTAACCCTCCTCCAAACCTTGGAGCTTAGGGCCACCCTAGTGTCAGTCCTTCCCTCATGTGTACTTGCTACATGACAAGTTGTATGTTCTGTTGGCCCTCTCGACTCTAGACCGAAGTAATAACAACTGAAGTAATAGAATAACAACAACCCAGCGCTAATTGGGACATTAGAAGCCACCTAATACCTGTGAAAGGACTCCATCCGCACCCCCAAAAGGGCATGTTCCACAATTACACATCCTGCCTTTGCTAAGAAACGTGGCCCCTTTACCAACACCAGATCGCTTACCAGCTCTGGATTTATACCTTCTCAAACATACTTGGTAGAAGACAACAATGAGTGTCTGAAGAATCTGTCAGCTCTGGGGATAAGTGTTTTTAAGATCACAGAGCTAACATGAACCTCAGAAACCAGCTAGGCCAACCTGTATGTGTAAAAAGAGGGAAAAATACCACAAACAGCTATGAAGCCTTCAGGTGAAGATTCGTATTTTGGGGTTATCGAATGCCTTTGGGGCAGTCCATTCTACCACTGGATAGCTGTTTGTTAGAAGGTGTTTTAAAAAACATGAAGCATAAGTTTACCTCTCTGAAATTTCCATCTATTGCTCTTGGTTCTGCCATTTAGGAGAAGTGTCACAATATCAGAGTTGAAATGTATCTATTTGCCTCCCAGGCCAACTCATATATGAAAAAGACACCCCTCCATAACAGCTCACTTAAGCAGTCAGTCTACTTCTGCTGGGGCAGCCTCGCCTCCACCTCCCACCCCACCCCCAGCTTATTAACCCTGGGTTCATTTCTTCCCAAGTATAGTTAATAGAAGATTTTATTTTATTCTATTTTAAAGGCCCATTCAGTTCGGAGGCAATGCAATTACAGAATTCTGTAATCACAAACTTCCCCGAGAACTCAGAGGCCATGAAGTTCGAACCACAAATTAAAAAGATTCCCCTCTCTGTGATGCATCACAAGAGCTCATCCTGCCATTGACTGACGATCTCTGATAAGAGGGAATTCACTGACTTCTGACACAGCCTTTTGGATCACTCTGGTTTTTAGGAAAATTTTCTCTTATCCAGCTAAAATGTGAATTTTCCTACCATTCATTAATATTGGTTCTTTCTTGTGGGGTCAAAAAGGATTATAGAATCTCAGAGGGAGCATGGGCCAAGGATGCTACTTAGAATAACAAGTACCTGAACCAAACCCTTCACATTGTGACCCGCAAAGAGTCAATCAGCCTTTGATAGAAGATCTCCATTGTGTAGGGACTCGTGGTTCATTCTGCTTTGGCATGGCTCTAATTGTTAGGAAGTGTTCACATATCAGAAAAAAACTGGCTCCTCTGAGAGAAGCTTTCATTCATTGTGCCTAGATATGCCTCCTGGGGCAAAGCAGAATCCCCAAATTTCAACAATGGGTCATACTCATAGGTAAGCATGAATCTCCTCAATAACATGGGCCATCAAACGTTCAGCTAAACGAGGATTAAAGGAAAAGGAAGCCTCAGCACCACGACCCAGGACCAACCTCTGGGCTCTGTCCTTGACAGACGAACTTGTGAATGACGATGCAATTTCTAAGGGCCCATTGAGTTCTGGGAGGAAATGTTCAAAGACTGAGAGCCACAGGACATTTGTAAAACCCAATGGAATTGCTTGTTGGCTCTGGGAGAAAGAAAAAAAATGAATCATGTAAACAGAAAAATATTTAAACATTTTTAAAAAGAATAAGAATCACAGCTACTCAGAACTGGAAGGGAGGTGAGGGTCTTCCAGTTATGTAAAAAGCCTACTTGTTACTTGCTTCCCTTGTGCCAGGTACTGGATACCAAGAAGAGCAAAAACAACCCCTGCCCTCAAAGAGCTCACCTTCTAATGAGGGAAACAACATGCAAACAATATATAGACAGGGAAGATTAGAGGGGATGCCCGAGGAACCAGGAAAAGGCTTCCTGGAGAAAGTAGGATTTTATTAGGGATTTGAAAGAAGCCAAGAGAATCGGGAGGCAGAGGTGAGGAGGGCGAGAATACCTGGAGTGGGGAAAAGCCAATGAAAAAGGCATACAGTCAGGATATGGATTGTTTTGTGCCAGGAACAGCACAGAGTCAGTCCAGTGTCACTGGATCACGAAGTATGTAGAAGGGAGTAAGGGGTTCTGAGATCAGAAAGGTAAGAATGTGCCATGATATGAAGGGCTAAGAACACCAAAGAAAGGATTTTACATTTGATTCTGAAGGTCACAGGGATTCACGGGTATTTATTGAATATAGAAATTACATAGTCAGAACTATGCTTTAGGAAAAACAACTTAAGAGCTGAGGGAAAGATAGGCAGGGCCAGACTTGAGGCAGGGAGATCAACCTGGAGGCCAATGTGAGATAATAAGGGCCTGCCCCCAAGGTGGTGGTAGTATCAGGGGAGAGAACATGATGCATATGAGTGATGCTGAGAAGGTAAATTGACCAGGTCTCCATGACAGATAGAACTCATGTGGTAAGAGAGAATGAAGGGTTGAGGACAAAGTCTGGGTTGTAAGTCTAAATGACAAGGTCAATGACGGTGCCTGTAATCATGATGAGGAAGTTTGGGAGAGTGTAGGCTTTGGGGGAAATTTGATGAGCTCAATTTTGAACACGGTGAACTTAATCTATCTACAAGCCATGTAGTTCAAGATATCCAACAGACAATTAGAAATGTAAGACTGGAAGTAAGAAGAGAGGTTACAGCCGGATGAAAAAATCTGAGAATCATCTTCATAAGATGAATCCTTGGGAGCTGATGAGATATAGTATATCCTACATGCATATATATATATATATATGCATATCAAAATCTTTTTATCTAGATAGAGAAGCGGGGTGCAGAGCCTTGGAGGGCACAGACAAATAAGAAAACAACCAGGAAAAAGCACGAGTCATGAAAACCTGGAGAGAAGAGATTATCCAGAAGAAAACAGAAGATAAAACGTGCCAAAGGCTGCAAAGAGGTGAAGAAGAATAACACTGAAAAAGCCATTAGTTTGGACGTTAGGAAATTTGGAGACAGGAGTTTCCATTAACAGATGAGGCCAGAAGTTATAGTGTAGAGAGGAAGCAGAGGCATAGATTATACATAGCTTTCTTAAGGAATTTAGTTGCGAAAGGGAGGAGAGCTACACAATAATGTCCTTTATAGCATTTTCTAAAAGTTCTCAACTTACCGCTGCTATGAATTCTAGCCTAGCCTTGCTCCTACCCACCTGCACATCTTACTTGGCCATGATGTATGATCTAAAGGCCTCTTTAACTCTGAGAACCAGTATTCAGAGACACAGAACTACAAGAACTCAGAGCTAATAGGGGCATTAGGGGCCCTCTGATCCTGGCAAGAAAACTCTCTTCATACCATTGCTTAGACTTGCCATGCCACCAACCAAAAACATCAGACCAAGTCTGCTGGGAATGAGATGAAATGATGTGTTCCAAGGGCCCAGCCAACTCCAGAAATCTGTGTTCAAAGAGTAAAAGAATTACAGAATCCTAGAGCTGGGAGGGACCTCAGAGACTGTCTTATGAAAAGTGATCCGAAAAGGAATGAACTCAAACAGTTTATTAATTAGAGATCAATATCTCACACTCCACCCCAAGATAAATTCAGAATGGGTGAATGACTTGAATAGAAAGAAGGAAATCATAAAAGTAAAATAGGGGAACACAGAATAGCTTACCAGTCAGATATTTGGGAAAGGAAAGATTTTAAGACCAAGCAATAATTAGAAAAAATTACAAAATGCAAAATAAATAATTTTGATTATATTAAATTAAAAAGCTCTTGTACAAACAAAAACAATAAAACAAAAATGAGAAAGGAAGCAACAAATTTACAAAAAAATCTTCATAACAAGAGTCTCATTACTCAAAAATATGAGGAGCTAAATCAATTGTACAAAAAGTCAAGCCATTCCCCAATTGATAAATGGGCAGGGGATATGAATAGGCAGTTTTCAGATAAAGAAATCAAAACTATTATTAAGCACATGAAAAAGTGCTCTACATCTCTTATAATCAGAGATATGCAAATCAAAACAACTCTGAGGTATCACCTCATACCTAGGAGGTTGGCAAACATGACAGCAAAGGAAAGGAATAAATGCTGTAGCAGATGTGGCAAAATTGGTACATTAATGCATTGCTGGTGGAGTTGTGAATTGATCCAACCATTCTGGAGGGCAATTTGGAACTATGCCCAAAGGGCAATGAGACTGTCTGCCCTTTGATCCAGCCATAGCACTGCTGGGTTTGTACCCCAAAGAGATAATAAAGAAAAAGACATGTACAAGAATAATCATAGCTGCGCTATTTGTGGTGGCCAAAAATTGGGAAATGAGGGGATGCCCTTCCATTGGGGAATGGCTGAACACATTGTGGTATATGTTGGTGATGGAATACTCTTGTGCTGAAAGGAATAATGAACTGGAGAAAATCCATTTGAGCTGGAGCAACCTCTGGGAATGGATGCACAGTGAAAGGAACAGAACCAGAACCTTATGCACAGAGACGGACACACTAAGGCACAATTGAATTTAATGGATTCTCTACCAGCAGCAATGCAATGATCCAGGACAATTCTGAGGGACTCATGAGAAAGATGTTATCCACATCCAGAGAAAGAAGTATGGGAGTAGAAACTCAGAAGAAAAACCACTGCTTGATTATGTGGGTCAATGGGGACATGATGGGGGATGTAGATTCTAAGAGATCACCCTAATACAAATGTTAATAATATGGAAATAGGTCTTCATCAATAACATATGTAAAACAACCCAGTGGAAATACTCCTTGACTACAGAGGAGGGGGAAAGGAAAAGAACATCAATCGTGTAACCATGGAAAAATAGTCTAAATCAATTAATTAAATAAATTTAAAATAATTAAATAAACAAACAAACAAAAAAAAAACAGCAGCTGGGTAACACAGTGGATGGAGAGCCAGGCCTCAAAATGAGAAGACCCTGAACAAGTCACTTAACTCCCATTGCCTAGCCCTTACCACTCTTGATTCCAAGGCAGAAGTTAAGGTTTTTCAAAAATAAACAAATGAAAATTACCACCAAAAAAAAAAACACCAAAAGCATACAATTACTTGAGAGTCTATCTAATGAGATATACCTTAGCAATTACATGAAAACTACAAAATTTTGTTTGCAGAAATAAAAACAGACTTAAATAACTGGAGAACTATTGATTCCTCATGGGTAAACTGAGGCAGAGTAATAAAAATTACATTACCACCAAGAAAAAATATAAAATAAAATGAAATAAAAATAAAAGATAATTATTAAAAATATAAAGGAGGGAGGCTGAGTAGTGCCAGATCTTAAACTGTACTCTAAAGCAGTGGCCATCAAAACATTTTGGTACTGATTAAGAGACAGAAGGGAGGATCAGTGGAATAGACAGGGAGTAAGTGACCTCACAAAGATTCTGTACGATAAACACAAAGATCCCAGGTTTGGAGGAAAAAATGTAGTATTTGATGAAAAATGCTGGGAAAATTAGAAAACAGTATAGGAGAGATGAGTTATAGATCAACATCTCACACCCTACCCCAAGATAAATTCAAATGGGTGAATGACTTGAATATAAAGAAGGAAACTATAAGTAAAAAAGGTGAACACAGATTAGTTTACCAGTCAGATCTTTGGGAAAGGAAAGATTTTAAGACCAAACAAGAGTTAGAAAAAATTACAAAATGCAGAATAAATAATTTTGATTACATTAAATTAAAAAGCTTTTGTACAAACAAAATCAATGCAACCAAAATTAGAAAGGAAGCAATACATTTACAAACAATTTTATAATCAAAACCTCTGACAAAGGTCTAATTACGCAAATATATAAGGAGCAAGATCAATTGTACAAAAAATCAAGGCATTCCCCCAAGTGATAAATGGGCAAGGGACGTGAATAGGCAATTTTCAGATAAAGAAATCAAAACTATTAATAAGCACATGAAAAAGTGCTCTACATCTCTTATAATCAGAGAGATGCAAATCAAAACAACTCTGAGGTATCACCTCACATCTAGCAGGTTGGCTAACATGACAGTTATGGAAAGTAATGAGTGCTAGAGGGGATGTGGCAAAGTTGGGACACTAATTCATTGCTGGTGGATTTGTGAATTGATCCAACCATTCTGGAAGGTGGTTTGGAACTTTGCCCAAAAGGCTTTAAAAATTGCCTGCCCTGACATCCAGCCATACCTGCCTTGAGTCCAAGGCAGAAGGTAAGGGTTTTTCAAAAATAAACAAATGAATATTACCACAAAGCATACAATTACATGAGAGTCTATCTAATGAGATATACCTTAGCAATTACATGAAAACTACAAAATTCTGTTTAGAGAAATAAAAACAGACTTTAATAACTGGAGAACTATTGATTCCTCATGGGTAAACTGAGGCAGAGTAATAAAAATGACATTACCATCAAGAAAAAATATAAAATAAAATGAAATAAAAATAAAAATTAGTTATTGAAAATATAAAGGAGGGAGGCTGAGTGGTGCCAGATCTTAAACTGTACTCTAAAGCGGTGGCCATCAAAATATTTTGGTACTGATTAAGAGCCAGAGGGGAGGATCAGTGGAATAGACAGAGAGTAAGTGACCTCACAAAGATTCTGTACGATAAACACAAAGATCCCAGGTTTGAGGAAAAATCTAGTATTTGACAAAAACTGCTGGGAAAATTAGAAAACCGTATAGGAGAGATGAGTTATAGATCAATATCTCATGCCCTACCCCAAGATAAATTCAAATGGGTGAATGACTTGAATATAAAGAAGGAAACTTTAAGTAAAATAGGTGAACACAGAATAGTATACTTGTCAGATCTTTGGGAAAGGAAAGATTTTAAAACTAAGCCAGAGCTAGAAAAAATTACAAAATGCAGAATAAATAATTTTGATTATATTAAATTAAAAAGCTCTTGTACAAACAAAACCAATGCAACCAAAATAAGAAGGGACATAATAAATTTACAAACAATCTTTATAACAGAAGTCTAATTACTCAAATATATGAGGAGCTAAATCAATTGTACAAAAAGTCAAGCTATTCCCCAATTTATAAATGGACAAGGGACATGAATAGGTAATTTTCAGATAAAGAAACCAAAACTATCAATGAGCACATGAAAAAGAGTTCTAAATCTCTTATAATCAGAGAGATGCAAATCAAAACAACTCTGAGGTATCACCTCACACCTAGCAGGTTGGCTAACATGACAGCAAAGGAAAGTAATGAATGCTGGAGGGGATGTGGCAAAGTTGGGACACTAATGTACTGCTGGTAGAGTTGTGAATTGATCCAACCATTCTGGAAGACAATTTGGAACTAGGCCCAAAGGTCTTTAAAAAATTGCTTGCGCTTTTGTCCAGCCACAGCACTGCTTGGTTTGTACCCACTAAAGATAATGAGGGAAGAGTCCTGTACAAAAATATTTATAGCCATGCTCTTTGTGTTGGCAAAAACTGGAAAATGAAAATGGAATCAATATTGATTCCAAGGCAGAAGATAAGGGTTTTTTAAAAAAATAAACAAGTGAAATTACCATAAAGCATACAAATACTTGAGGGTCTATCTAATGAGATATACCTTAGCAATTATATGAAAACTACAAAATTATGTTTACAGAAATAAAGGCGGACTTTAATAAGTGGAGAACTATTAATTTCTCCTGAGTGAACTAAGGCAGTATAATAAAAATGACATTACCAAGAAAATAAAATAAAATAAATAAAAAATAATTATTGAAAATGAGGAGGAGATCCTACTGGTTTACTAGATCTTAAACTGTACTATAAGGAACATAAATCATGTAACCATGGACAAATTCTCTTTATTACTCTATTAAATAATATTTTTAAAAAACCACTAGAGAAAATAAATAAACAAACAAACAAACAAATAAACAAACAAATAAAGATAGGTACTGGTGTTTGTGTTTTCTTAAAAATATCATCAGGATTCCCTGCCAAGTCCCTTCCTCATTCTACAGAATCATCCCATATAAGAAATATTTTTAAAGGAAAAAAGTGGGAAACTGCCAAAAAGTGAATCCAAAAAGTCTTAGAATATAAAGAATGTCACATATCAACAACCTACACCTCTGAACAGGAATAGGGAAGAAGGTTCTTCTCATTTCTCTTCTTTGAGGTTGTGTTTATTCTGGATAATTTTAAAACATTCAAATATTTTAATTGATTTCTGCCTCTTATTGTTGTGGTCATTGGGAATACTCTTTTCGGGGCTCTGCTTACTAGTTCAACTCGTGCAAGTGGCTCCATGCTTCTCTGCATTCACTATAGTTATCATTTCTTACAGGACAGTAATTTTCATTCTCATTCATGTACCATAGTTTGTTTAGATCTTCCCCAGTCAGAGGGCATCCATTTTGTTTCCAGTTCTTTGCTCCCACAAAAAGTGCAACTACAAATACTGTGCTATATACAGGAACTTCCATCTCACCAATAACCTCCTTGGAATATAAGCCTATTGATCGAATTTCCAAATCAAAGGGTAGTCACTTTATTTGGATCATTCTAGACTGCTTTCCAAAACGGTTGTATTTTTCACAGCTCTGCCAATAATTCGCTTATGTCCCTTTCTTCCACCAATTCCTCCAACATTATGGAATCCCAGTTTTAAAAATCATCTTTTTCAATTTTTCTGAGTATGATGTCAGGGATGTATTGATTTTCATTTCTCATATTAGTGATTTTTAGATTCGTCTTTCATATGATGGTTAATAATTTGCCATTCTTTTGAGAACTCTGTTTACATATTAACATTTTTAACTAATGAGGAATATCTTTTAGTCTTCATCAGAGAACTTTCCCCTACCTTTAGATCATTTTCCTTTTTCTCCTAGATGAATTACGTTGTTTGTTCAGAAGCTTATCTTTAAGAACACTCTTTACAAAAAATAAAGAACTAAAAATAATTGGGCTACTATTCATTGTTCTTGGGCAAGTTAAATCAATGTAATAAAACTGACGGTACCTGAATTAATTTACTGGTTCAGCGTCACAACAATCAAACGACTAAAAGATTATTTCTTAAAGTTGGAAAAAAATAATAAAATTCATCTGGAGAAATAAACGGTCAAGAATTTCATAGAAAAGTGGGAAGCAAGGGGCCACGTACCAGGTCTCAAACTATACTACAAAGCATTAATCATGAAATGGTTTACTACTGGTCAGAAATTAGATCATTCTGCAGGGGAACAAATTAGGTACTCAGCATATAGTAGCAAATGAATAGGGTTTAATAATATGAATGACTGTGATAAATACAAAGACTATAACTACTGGGTAAGCACTCACTATTTGACTATTGGGAAAAGTGGAAAATAGTCTGGCAAAAATTAGGTGTAGACCAGTACCTCACATCATATATGAAGAGAAACTCTAAATTACTAAGATGTAAGAAGCTGCATCAGAAGCAAATGAAGGAAGGAAAAATTTACCCTTTAAATTTATGGAAGGAAGGGGGGGTTTGTGATGAAACAAAGGACAGAGTCAGGTAAAAGAGATAATTTTGATTATGTATAATTAAAAAGGTTTTATGCAAACAAAACTAACACAGTTGGACTTCCGGTTAAGATGGCGGCTTAGAGAAAGCTAAAG
Organism: Monodelphis domestica; assembly: GCF_027887165.1. Lineage (NCBI taxonomy): Eukaryota > Metazoa > Chordata > Mammalia > Didelphimorphia > Didelphidae > Monodelphis > Monodelphis domestica. Next base: position 7,818,376 of record NC_077235.1, read on the forward strand.
CTCAGATCTCCGGAAAACCCTTCCCGACCAATCTCAAACGATAAGCTCCTAAGGCGCCGAAATTCAAAACGATCAACAGCACAGACCCTGGGAACCCTCCTCCTGGACCTGGACCTGGACCCGGTTCAAAAGGTACGGCTCCCCTTAAAAGCCAGAACCCGAGATCACTCGGACCTCAGGGGTAGGAGCGCAGAGTCCAAGGCTCCCGGAAGCCGCAGCCCGGCCGGCTCAGAGAGCAGGGTCCTCGGAAACAACAACCCTCAGGGCCTTCTACAGTCCCGGTGAAAGTTACTGCCTGGGGCTTCCGCTGCAGAGAGCTGGTCAAAACAACAGCAACCCTCAGGGCGGGCAAGACAGCCTCACGGGCTGGATCCTGCTATCCAAGTCTCAGTGAAAGTCTGTGCTCTCGGAGCTTGGGGAAGCGGCAGCCCATCCCCCCGCAGGCCGACGAAACAGCCTCACGGCCAGGGATTCTGAAGGCAACTTCCGGAAATCGAGCCAGGGGGAGAGTGTGGCCTCGTGGTCCGACCCTTCCATTCCAGTTCCAGTGAGGCATATTCAGTTTAACCCAGGGAAAGCCCATAGAACTATCTGCCCAGGACTGCCTCTGAACACCAGAAAGAGACAAGAAAAACTAATCCTCCACATTCAGAGATGACAAACTCCACAGAACCACAGAAGCCCCAAAATACCAAGAAAAATAAGAAGAAAGGGGCGACTTTGGACACATTCTATGGAGCCAAAATACAAAATACAGAGCAGACAGAAGATAATATAAAAGAAAATGCTCCAAAACCTTCCAAAGGAAATGGAAACTCTCCACAAACCTATGAAGAATTTGAATCAGAAATGACCAAAAAGATGGAAGCCTTCTGGGAGGAAAAGTTGGAAATAATGCAAAAGAAATTCACGCATCTACAAAACCAGTTTGACCAAACTGTAAAAGAAAACCAGGCTTTAAAGGCCAGAATCAGGCAGCTGGAAGACAACGATCGTGTAAAAGAGCAAGAATCAATAAAGCAAAGCCAAAATACCAAGAAATTAGAAGAGAACATAAAATATCTCACCGACAAGGTGATAGATCTGGAAAATAGGGGGAGAAGGGATAATTTAAGAATAATTGGACTCCCAGATAAGCCAGAAATAAACACCAAACTGGACATGGTGATACAAGATATAATCAAAGAAAATTGCCCAGAGATTCTAGAACAAGGGGGCAATACAGCCACTGACAGAGCTCACAGAACACCTTCTACACTAAACCCCCAAAAGACAACTCCCAGGAATGTAATTGCCAAATTCCAAAGCTATCAAACAAAAGAAAAAATCCTACAGGAAGCCAGAAAAAGACAATTTAGATATAAAGGAATGCCAATCAGGGTCACCCAAGACCTTGCAAGTTCTACTCTGAATGATCGTAAGGCATGGAACATGATCTTCAGAAAGGCAAGAGAGCTGGGTCTCCAACCAAGAATCAGCTACCCAGCAAAACTGACTATATACTTCCAAGGGAAAGTATGGGCATTCAACAAAATAGAAGACTTCCAACTTTTTGCAAAGAAAAGACCAGAGCTCTGTGGAAAGTTTGATACCGAAAATCAAAGAGCAAGGAATACCTGAAAAGGTAAATATTAAGGAAAGGGGAAAATGTTATCTTCTTCTTTTACTCAAACTCTCTTCTATAAGGACTACATTTATATCAACCTATGTATACTAACATGTGGGGAAAATGTAATGTATAAATAGGGGGTAAAGAAAGACCAAATAGAATAATCATTCTCACACAAAGATTCACATGGGAAGGGGAGGGGAAGAAAACTCCTATAAGAAGGAGAGGAAGAGAGGGGGGGGGGTTACTTAAACCTCAATCTCAGGGAAATCAGCTCTGAGAGGGAAAAACCTCCAGATCCATTGGGATCTTGAATTCTATCTTACCCAACAAGGGTAAGGAGAAGGGAAAACCAAGGGGGGGAGGGGGAGAGGGAGAACAAAAAGGGAGGGTAAGAGAGGGGGGAGAGGGAGGGAACAAAAAGGGAGGGACTAAAAAGGGAAACATCAAGGGAGGGGACAAGGGGGACTGTTTCAAAGTAAATCACTGGACTAAAAGGTAGAGCCGAAGAAGAAAAGGTTAGAATTAGGGAAGGCAATCAAAATGCCAGGGAGTCCACAAATGACAATCATAACTTTGAACGTGAATGGGATGAACTCACCCATAAAACGTAGACGAATAGCAGAATGGATTAGAATCCAAAACCCTACCATATGTTGTCTTCAAGAAACACACATGAGGCGGGTTGACACCCACAAGGTCAGAATTAAAGGATGGAGTAAGACCTTCTGGGCTTCAACTGATAGAAAGAAGGCAGGAGTGGTAATCATGATATCTGATAAAGCCAATGCAAAAATAGACCTGATCAAAAGGGATAGGGAAGGTAATTATATTTTGTTAAAAGGGACTATAGACAATGAGGAAATATCATTAATCAATATGTATGCACCAAATAATATAGCACCCAAATTTCTAATGGAGAAACTAGGAGAATTGAAGGAAGAAATAGACAATAAAACCATACTAGTGGGAGACTTAAACCAACCATTATCAAATTTAGATAAATCAAATCAAAAAATAAATAAGAAAGAGGTAAAAGAAGTGAATGAAATCTTAGAAAAATTAGAATTAATAGACATATGGAGAAAAATAAATAGGGATAAAAAGGAATACACCTTCTTCTCAGCACCACATGGCACATTCACAAAAATTGACCATACATTAGGTCACAGAAACATAGCACACAAATGCAGAAAAGCAGAAATAATGAATGCAGCCTTCTCAGATCACAAGGCAATAAAAATAATGATTAGTAATGGTACATGGAAAACCAAATCTAAAACCAATTGGAAATTAAACAATATGATACTCCAAAACCGTTTAGTTAAAGAAGAAATCATAGAAACAATTAATAATTTCATCGAGGAAAATGACAATGGCGAAACATCCTTCCAAACCTTTTGGGATGCAGCCAAAGCGGTAATCAGAGGTAAATTCATATCCCTGAATGCTTATATTAACAAACAAGGGAGAGCAGAGATCAATCAATTGGAAATGCAAATGAAAAAACTGGAAAGCGATCAAATTAAAAACCCCCAGCAGAAAACCAAATTAGAAATCCTAAAAATTAAGGGAGAAATTAATAAAATCGAAAGTGATAGAACTATTGATTTAATAAATGAGACAAGAAGCTGGTACTTTGAAAAAACAAACAAAATAGACAAGGTACTGGTCAATCTAGTTAAAAAAAGGAAGGAAGAAAAGCAAATTCACAGCATTAAAGATGAAAAGGGGGACAGCACCTCCAATGAGGAGGAAATTAAGGCAATCATTAGAAATTACTTTGCCCAATTATATGGCAATAAATACACCAATTTAGGAGAAATGGATGAATATATACAAAAATACAAACTGCCTAGACTAACAGAAGAGGAAATAGAATTCCTAAATAATCCCATATCAGAAATTGAAATCCAACAAGCCATCAAAGAACTTCCAAAGAAAAAGTCCCCAGGGCCTGATGGATTCACCTGTGAATTCTATCAAACATTCAGAGAACAGTTAATCCCAATACTATACAAACTATTTGACATAATAAGCAAAGAGGGAGTTCTGCCAAACTCCTTTTACGACACAAACATGGTACTGATTCCAAAACCAGGCAGGTCAAAAACAGAGAAAGAAAACTATAGGCCAATCTCCCTAATGAATATAGATGCAAAAATCTTAAATAGGATACTAGCAAAAAGACTCCAGCAAGTGATCAGAAGGATCATTCACCATGATCAAGTAGGATTCATACCAGGGATGCAGGGCTGGTTCAACATTAGGAAAACCATCCACATAATTGACCACATCAACAAGCAAACCAATAAGAATCACATGATTATCTCAATAGATGCAGAAAAAGCCTTTGATAAAATACAACACCCATTCCTATTAAAAACACTAGAAAGCATAGGAATAGAAGGGTCATTCCTAAAAATAATAAACAGTATATATCTAAAACCAACAGCTAATATCATCTGCAATGGGGATAAACTAGATGCATTCCCAATAAGATCAGGAGTGAAACAAGGATGCCCATTATCACCTCTACTATTTGACATTGTACTAGAAACACTAGCAGTAGCAATTAGAGAAGATAAAGGAATTGAAGGCATCAAAATAGGCAAGGAGGAGACCAAGTTATCACTCTTTGCGGATGACATGATGGTCTACTTAAAGAATCCTAGAGATTCAACCAAAAAGCTAATTGAAATAATCAACAACTTTAGCAAAGTTGCAGGATACAAAATAAACCCACATAAATCATCAGCTTTTCTATATATCTCCAACACAGCTCAGCAGCAAGAACTAGAAAGAGAAATCCCATTCAAAATCACCTTAGACAAAATAAAATACCTAGGAATCTACCTCCCAAGACAAACACAGGAACTATATGAACACAACTACAAAACACTCGCCACACAACTAAAACTAGACTTGAACAAATGGAAAAACATTAACTGCTCATGGATAGGACGAGCCAATATAATAAAAATGACCATCCTACCCAAACTTATTTATCTATTTAGTGCCATACCCATTGAACTACCAAAATACTTCTTCACTGATTTAGAAAAAAACATAACAAAGTTCATTTGGAAGAACAAAAGATCAAGGATATCCAGGGAAATAATGAAAAAAAACACATATGATGGGGGCCTTGCAGTCCCTGACCTAAAACTATATTACAAAGCAGCAGTCATCAAAACAATTTGGTACTGGCTAAGAAATAGAAAGGAAGATCAGTGGAATAGACTGGGGGAAAGCGACCTCAGCAAGACAGTATACGATAAACCCAAAGATCCCAGCTTTTGGGACAAAAATCCACTATTTCATAAAAACTGCTGGGAAAATTGGAAGACAGTGTGGGAGAGACTAGGAATAGATCAACACCTCACACCCTACACCAAGATAAATTCAAAATGGGTGAGTGACTTAAACATAAAGAAGGAAACCATAAGTAAATTGGGTAAACACAGAATAGTATACATGTCAGACCTTTGGGAGGGGAAAGGCTTTAAAACCAAGCAAGATATAGAAAGAATCACAAAATGTAAAATAAATAATTTTGACTACATCAAACTAAAAAGCTTTTGTACAAACAAAACCAATATAACTAAAATCAGAAGGGAAACAACAAATTGGGAAAAAATCTTCATAGAAACCTCTGACAAAGGTTTAATTACTCATATTAATAAAGAGCTAAATCAATTGTACACAAAATCAAGCCATTCTCCAATTGATAAATGGGCAAGGGAAATGGATAGGCAGTTCTCAGATAAAGAAATCAAAACTATTAACAAGCACATGAAGAAGTGTTCTACATCTCTTATAATCAGAGAGATGCAAATCAAAACAACTCTGAGGTATCACCTCACACCTAGCAGATTGGCTAACATAACAGCAAAGGAAAGTAATGAATGCTGGAGGGGATGTGGCAAAGTAGGGACATTAATTCATTGCTGGTGGAGCTGTGAACTGATCCAACCATTCTGGAGGGCAATTTGGAACTATGCCCAAAGGGCGACAAAAGAATATCTACCCTTTGACCCAGCCATAGCACTGCTGGGTCTGTACCCCAAAGAGATAATGGACACAAAGACTTGTACAAAAATATTCATAGCTGCGCTCTTTGTGGTGGCCCAAAACTGGAAAATGAGGGGATGCCCATCAATTGGGGAATGGCTGAACAAACTGTGGTATATGTTGGTGATGGAGTACTATTGCGCTAAAAGGAATAATAAAGTGGAGAAGTTCCATGGAGACTGGAACAACCTCCAGGAAGTGATGCAGAGCGAGAGGAGCAGAACCAGGAGAACACTGTACACAGAGACTAATACACTGTGGTATAATCGAACGTAATGGACTTCTCCATTAGTGGCGGTGTAATGTCCCTGAACAACTTGCAGGGACCCAGGAGAAAAAAACACCATTCATAAGCAAAGGATAAACTATGGGAGTGGAAACACCGAGAAAAAGCAACTGCCTGAATACAAAGATTGAGGGGACATGACAGAGGATAGACTCTAAATGAACACTCTAATGCAAATACTATCAACAAAGCAATGGGTTCAAATCAAGAAAACATCTAATGCCCAGTGGACTTACGCGTCGGCTATGGGGGGTTGGGGGGGGGGAGGAAAAGAAAATGATCTATGTCTTTAACGAATAATGCTTGGAAATGACCAAATAAAATATATTAAAAAAAAAAAAAAAAAAAAACTAACACAGTTATAATAAAGAAAAATAGATATCTAGAAAAAAATCTTTGCAGCTAGTCTCTCTTAGAAAAGTCTCATTTCCATGATACATTTGACAATATAAAATGGGCAAGAAGTTTCCTTTTTTTAAGTTTTTCACATCGCATTTCTCAATTTTTAAAGTATTACTTTTTTTTATAAATATTTAATTTCTCTTCCTCTCATTTCCAAAACATTTCCTTATAACAAATAGGGAAAATGTATATCTTATCCTACATTTCTTTAGAAATGAGGAATTTATCTCAGAGGAAATTGAGAAGATTGCTATAAGCTGAGGCAGTATGAAATAAGCTGAAAGAATTGAGAGGACACGTACACTAGTATACAGAAACAAACCAGAATGACCATATAATTCTGATCGTTGTGGTAATAAATTACAAGTCTAGAGATTAAAAGATGAAAGAGGCTACCCATCTCCTGCCAGAGAGCTAATGAACTTAAAATGCAGAATGTTCTACATTGGTTATGAATGTTTGGTAAGTCCTTCTGGCTACAGAGGCTCTTGAGAAATAGAGGGAGATTATGACTTGTTCAATTCCTTTAATTTAAATAATCTGTTCATTTTTTTAAATTAAACTGGGTTACTTTATATTTTTGAAATGTTCACCCATTCCCTGTTAAGTTTTAAGTTTTGTTAGCCTGAAAATGGTAAAATTGATTTCCTTTATTTTCAATTCAATCATTTTAATTTTGATTTTTAATTTTGGAGGTAGATTATTTGGTTTTCATCTTTCTTTGAAAAGCAGACTGGTTATTTATTTAATTGGTCTTTTTTTCTTCAATAGACAAACTCCTACTTTTATTAAATTTATTTTTTTTGTTTTTAGTTATCTTAAGTCCTTCTTTCACTTTTAGAAATTCTACTTTGATATTTAGTTGGCAGGTTTTTTGATTTATTCTTCTTCTAGATTTTTTTGGTGTCGTGCCCAATCTACTGATTTGTTCTTACTCTTTTTTTATAGAAAGGTTTAGAGATAAATTTTCTCTAAGGACTGCTTTAGCTGAATCCCATAAATCTGGCACGTTATCTCATCACTGCCATTGTCTGTTGTTTCTGGAGTTTGTTCTCTCCAATTCCATTACTGTCTCTCCAAATTTACTTTTCTTTAAAAGCCTCTTAATAAATTGAATATGTTTACATTATCAATAGCGTTTTGTGCCAATTCCCCGTGCATCCGATTTGCAAAGAGGACCAAAGGGGAAAATTACAAACATCGGAGGAGCTACAGGATAACACGTATATTAATATACTACAGTGAACCTGGCCAATCCCCAAATTAGAAAAATGTACATCCCTTTTGATCCAGTGACAAGAAGTGTGAAGAAATTGTGGTATATCCATGTAATAGAATAAACAATGAAATGAACAACTTCAGAGGAAACTGGGAAGACCTATATAAACTGCTGCAAAACGCAAGGGGCACAAACAAGTAAGCGCATCAGCTGGGGGGGGGGGGAGAAGAGAGGGGGAAGAAGGGGAGGGAAAGAACATGAATCTTGTAACCATAGAAAAATATTCTTTTTTTTCCATTTGATTTAGTTTATTTAGTCAAATTAGAACATTATTCCTTGGTTACAATAATCACATTATTTCCCCCCCTTCCTTCCACCCACCTATCCCGCAGCCGACACACAATTTAATTGGGTATTACTTGTGTCCTTGATCAGAACCTATTTCATGGAAAATATTCTAAATTAATTCATTAAATAAAACTTTTCAATTAAAAAAAAAAAAGAAACGAACTCCAGGTGTGAGTGATCAGAGAAAGTTATGGCAGAATTATGACCTTTTGTGTTTTCGATATTATTACTTTCTTTTTTTTTTTAAACCCTCACCTTCTACCTTGGAATCAATACTGTGTATTAGTTCCAAGGCAGAAGAGTGGTAAGGGCTAGGCAATGACTTGCCCAGGATCACACAGCTGGGAAGTATCTGATCCAAATTTGAACCCAGGACCTCCCATCTCTAGACCCAGCTGCCTCCGATATTATTATTTTCTTGACGCAGCCTAAGATTTTGTTAGCTTTTTTGACTTTCTGGTAGTTTTCACTCATAACTTCTCAGTTCAATATGACACTCATTCAAATATTTTTTCAGATACACTTCAGATATGCCCATCTTATTTTTATTTTTAAATATTTAATTTTATTTAATTAATTAATTTAGAATATTTTTCTATGACTACAAGATTCACATTCTTTTCCTCCCTTCCCCCCACCCCCTCCCGTAGCCAAGGCGCAGTTCCACTGTATGCCCATCTTATGGATGTAAATTTTATTTTTAAAGCACAAAGAACTTTATATTCACGCCGATAAAGTTTAATCTTATTGGATTTACTAATAATGATTAACATTTTTCTAGTGCTAAGCACTGAACTAATAAAAACAAAACGCAATGAGCAAAACTAAGACCAACGATGTACATGGGGACAATATCTCATACTATCGTGTCAAAAGAAAAGCCCCAAAGACGCAATTTGAGTAAAAACTGGGAAAATACAGAGGGAAATGACTTAGCCAATAATAATAGCGCTCTAAAAACAAACAGCTATTAAAAAAGTACAAATTTGGTTAGTCCCCAGTTTTGTTCCTCCCAGTCGCTCAAGTGCCCCCCCCCCCGCCTTCGGTCCCCCCCTTGTATCTCCCCCATCCCTCCAGCTCCCCCCACCCCTGAACCCCCTCCCCAACTCCCTGCCACTGCCAACGCTATCATAATGCCGCCCCTTTCACATCGCATCTTTCAAATAGTGGTCATTGTTGAGAAGGTTTGGTTCTTACCATGAACATAGATGGTTCTCCAAAACCCTGGTCCTTCTTAAAGCCGGTCCTGCCCAGGGCTGTGGTGCCCTTGGAGCTCGTGGTCTCCAGAGCTGGAAGACGCTTCTGTACTCATGTAACTTCTGCGTCATCATGGCTCTGAGTGCGCGTGACTCCGGAAGTCTACCCAACCCAACATGGCTCCCTCATCATGGCGTTCCAAACTCATGTGACTTCAGCCACATCATGGCTTCCCAACCAACATGGCTTCCCCATCATGGCATCATGGCATCCCAATCTCATGTGACTTCAGCCGCATCATAGTTTCCCCGACCCAACATGACTTCAGGTCCCATGTGGCGGCTACTGCAGTGGGGAGCTTCTCACTAACTTGCAACGCCCCCTCCAGGCAAAGGCCATTGCTGCTGCACCACTCGCAGAAAAGTGTGGAGAAGGAGCTGAGGCATGTTGGGAGGGGCACCGGAACCAGGAAGCCAGCCTAGCAACAGGGGAAGCCAGAATATACCCCCAGAAGGAGCCAGTTTTATGTTATGTAGCAACAATGGCAGGGGTGGGTTGCAGCCTGAGGGTCCTCCCAGCAAGAAAGAAAGCAAAAAAAAAAAAACAACAACAACAACAAAAACCGATCATATAAGTGGCCCACCCAGCTAATGGTCTGGTGGCAATGAGGTGATCCCACCACTGCTCCGGATGTTTTGAGACTCTGTGCTGAGGGCCCCTGACTTTGAGGGACCCCCCCATGTCCAAGAGTAGCAATGTCTGGGTGAACCTGAGACTTCAGAGCACTGTGTACCTAAGATGGGTTGTTTGGTCCCTTCCCTCTCCCCCTCCCCCAAACTGGGTAACTTCTCCTGGACTTTCACCACATTTTCACTACATGCTTTAGTTTTGTATCTACCACCCAGTTCTGAGGGTTCCCAGGGCAGGCCAAGGCCAAATCTGGGGTGGAGAAAGTGACAGCTTCCTTGGTCTACCTCTGTGCCTTGTGGGAAAGTCATCTCTTCTCTTTTCCCAACCTTCTCAATGTCCTCTCCTGGAAATGAGGGGGTCTGATGTGATAGCCTCTAGGGCTCCATCCAGATTCAGCTGTAGAACTCTATCTGCCTCTGTACCCGTGAGGAAGCCTTTTCCTTGTGGACATGGGCTTTAAAACCTGGGCTACTGCCTCTCAACTCACTGCCCCTATGCCCCCCTCACCACAAAACATTTCTCTGTAGGGACTTATGCAGCCTGCTAATCCGCCCAGCAGTTTGGATTGATCCATAGAGACTGCAGCCACTCAAGCTAGAAGATTCTATGATGGAAGCACCAGAGTTTGTTCCACCCCATCCCAGCCTCACCATCCTTTATCTCCAAGTCACATGCATATCAGCTCCTCCTGAGACAGGAACTAGAAAGAGCTTTGCCAGCTTCCAAGGCGGGAAGAAGGCTGAAGGACAGGGTTAAAGGCTATCTATGTACGACAGAGCCCCTTATTTCATTATCCCCCAAGGATACCATATTCAGTATTTCAACCAAACATCTCTTCTAGCTAGCTAATGACCATGGCGAAGCTACAATAATCAGTGACTCAACTTTCTCTCCACTCAATGGAAACTCTTCCATCTGGTTTCCAACCTCATCTTTCAACTGAAACTGCTAACTCCAAAGTTATCAATGATCATTTAATTTAATTTCAAAATCCAATAGCCTTTTCATTCTTCATCCTTCCTGATCTCTTTGCAAGCTTTGGCACTGTTGATGAGCCTCTTCTCCTGAATAATCTCTCCTCTGGCTCTCTCCTGGTTCTCTCTCTACCTCTCCAACTGCTCCTTCTCAGTCTCCTTAGCTAAACCTTCATCGAGGTCATGTTTAACAACCAGGGATATCCCCTAAGCCCCCTTTCCTGGGCCCTCTTTTCTTTATATGTAATTTCCCTTGGTGAACTCATCAGATTCCATAGATCCAATATGATTTCTATGCTGATAAATAGATTCTCAAATCTATTTATCCAACCTTAAACTCTCTCCTTACCTCTAGTCTTATATATCTAACTGCCTCTTTGACATCTCAAAGTAGATGTTTGATAGACATTAAAAATTTTAATAATATTTTATTTTGGGAGGTAGCTGGGAGGCTCAGTGGATTGAAAGTCAGGCCCAGACATGGGAAGTCCTGGGTTCCAATCTGGCCTCAGACACTTCCCAGCTGTGTGACTCTGGGCAAGTTACTTGACCCCCATTGCCTAGTCCTTACCACTCTTCTGTCTTGGAACCAATACCCAACATTAATTCTAAGATGGAAGGTAAGGGGTTAAATATATATATATATATATATATATATATATATATATATATATATATATATATAGGCATATATATATATATATATTCTTTTTCCCAGTTTCATGCAAAAACAATTTTTAACATTCATTTTCCAAGTTTCAAGTTCAAAATTCTCTCCTACCTTCCTCTCTTCCTTCTCTGAGATGGCAAGCAACTTGATCTTCCCCTTGACATTTTTAATCTAGCACATATAATACTGAACTCATTTTCTTTGACCTCCAAACTCTTCCTTCTTTTGAACTTTCCCATTACTATTAAGGGTACTGTAGTCCTCCCAATCACCCACGATAATGACCTAGCGACCTGGGCATTGACCTCCACTTCTTATTCTCACTCATGCCACATATCTGAACTATTGCTGTCAAGTCAATTCTACCTTTACAACGACTCTTTTTTTTACACCCTCACCTTCCATCTTAGAATCAATACTGTGTATTGGTTCCAAGGCAGAAGAGTGGTAAGGGCTAGGCAATGGGGGTCAAGTCACTTGCCCAGGGTCACACAGTTGGGAAGTGTCTGAGGCCAAATTTGAACCCAGGACCTTCCATCTCTAGGCCTGGCTCTCAATACATTGAGATACCCAGCTGTTCCCTACAACAACTCTTGAATAAGCTCTCCCTACCTCCCTTCCCTGGGGAAATGCACTGGCACTAGTCTTTATTGTCTCATCCTTGTGCAATTGAAAGAACTTTTTAGTTAGTCTCCCTATCTCAAATATATCCCCACTTCAGTTCATCTTTCACTTAGCTACCAAAATAATCTTCCTAAAATGCAGGTATAACCATTTCACCCCCATATCCAATAAACTCTGGTGGTTTCCTGTGGTCTCTAGGATCAAATATAAAATTCTCCATTTGGCATTTTTGTTAACTTTTTTCATTTTCATTTATTTATTTATTAAATTGTATTCATTCATTCATTCATTCGTTTGTTTGTTTGATTTAGAATATTTTTCCATGGTTACATAATCCATGTGCTTTCCCTACCCTCCTTCCTCCCCCCTCCTGGAGCCAATATTTTGTTAACTTTTTAAAATATTTATTTATTTTAAAAACCTTCCTTTCCCCCCTCTTAGGCTCAATACTGTGTTTTGGTTCCATAGCAGAAGAGCAGTAAGGGCTAGAAAGCAAGAACTGAGTGACTTGATCAGGGTCACACAGCTAGGAAGTGTCTCAGGCCACATCTGAACCCAGGGCCTGGTTTCTCAATCCACTGAGCTACCTAGTTGCCCCTATTTGTTTTTAACATTCTTTTCTCTTGAAATGTTGAGTCTCAAATTTGCTCCTGCCCAGGCACTGAGAAGGCAAGCAATATGAGGTCAATTATACGTGTGAAATCATGCAAAACAGATTTCTATATTAGCCATGCTGCAAAAAAGAAACTCTCTGCCTTCATCTCTCCCCATTGGCTTCCTTGACTTTCTTCAAGACTCGACTCAAATGCTTTCTTTAAAAGGCCTTTTCCAAGCTTCCTCTGCTGCCACTGCTTGTGCCTTCCTGCTAAGCTGATCTCCCATTCATTCTGTTTGGATATTGTCCATACACAGCCGTTGGCATGTGGGGTGGCTCCAGTAGAGTGTGAACTCCTGGCACAAGTTGGGGCATGCTGATGATGACGTCATCAGAGCTGCTGTTGGGTTTTTGTATGTTCCCTTACATGCTTGTACATTTGTCCATCACTCCATTTTGTAACAGCCAAGGCAAAACTCTCTTTGTATTTTGGAATAAATCCCCCGCCTTGCTCACGTTTTTGCCTTTGAAAGGAAAGCAAGACCAGAGACTTCTACATAGAGAATGTCTTTTGTCATTTCCAGAGCAAATAAATGAAAAACCTAGAGAGCTGCTGGCCAGAGTAGGGATGGAAATTCACTCGTCCCCTTTTGCATCCCACTACCCTTAGTGTGTCTCCCATGTCCCCCTGGTTGGACTACAAGACTACACCATTCTCTCCACTGAACCTTGAAGCCTACAAGAAATGCAACCAAGTCAGAAGTGAGGCTGATTCAGCAGAGACTTGGTCCTTCTTACCTTTGGCCAAAGAGCTTGGCATGAAACTTGAAAGCCCAAGAAAGGAAATTCCCCAAACAAATACCACGTCTCTTGCCTCTGCTCTCATTTGGGGCTGTCCCCTGCACAATGCTCAAGGCCAAAGTCACCAGCTGTTAAGTCAGGGGATCATTGAAACAGAGAGACCCAGTGACCCTGACCTAATTCAATGGAAACACATCCTGGTAAGCAAGTTCAGTATTTCTTCCAAAAGTCAGAGTTGAAGAACAAGTTGAACAGAAGAACTTGATCCATGGGCCAGACTCCTTGTTATAGAAAGTGTTTTCTCTAGGAAGTTTTGTGGATTCTGATGCCAAGTATGTGTGTGTGCCTTTGTGACCCAGGCAGGGCTAAATAGACTGACTTATTGTCTTTGTTTCCATGTGACGTTCCCTATGTATTTCATAACAACTGAGTGGTATTCTGACCTGAACTTGTGCCTAGTCCATTTTGAGGTCCACATGTTAACATGTTAAAAATAGGTGGCCACCCCTGAGGCCCACCATCGAGTCTTTGGCTTGTGAGCCTCTACCGTTATAATTAATGTCATGGAATTAACATCTTTTCATGTCAGGTATCACATATTTTACACGATGCTCCTAGCCGAGCACTATATGGTACTCATGGCAATGGGTTTTCTCAGCAACTACTGGAAACATGAACATTTCCATTTGTACTCCGTGGCTTTCTAGACAACAATGAGCATTTGGGAAGCATTCTAGGTGCTAGGGAGACAGATACTGAAATATTTGGCATCTCCAAAGTGCTTCACAATTGCCACTAAGGAGTAATCCTTAAAGAACCACTATGGATGGCCCTAGAGAAAATAGTCAGGAACTCATGAGGGCGTTATTTCTACCTATACTCCCCCAAATAGGATCCACATGGAGACACGTTACTGAAATATTGTTGCCATTTGTCTTTCAGGTTAAGCATAAACCCCTTCTCTTCTCTCTCTATACTTGCACTATTTAGATTCGATTAGTCCCTGTATTTCTTTATTTTTTGAAACATTGATTTTCTGTCTTAATGTCAATTCTAAGACAGAAGAGTGGCAAGGGCTAGGCAATAGGGCTTAAACGACTTGCCAAAGGTCACACCTCTAGGAAGTATGTGAGGCCAGACTAGAATCCAGGTCCTCTCAACTCTAGGTTCTATCCACTGCACTACCTAGCTCCTCCCCTGTATTTCTCAAGTTCAGAGATGTTTATCATGGCTCCACAAACACACGGACACCTGAATACCATTAGTCAAATCTTTGATATAATAGTATCAGCTATTTTAAGATCTTTTTTATGTCATGCTCCTTCAAAGTTCTCTTCAAATAATTCAGTATGGCATAAAGGGGATCTGGGGGGGGCAGACAGCTCTGAATGGTCCTTACCACACTACAAAGGGTTCCAAAACAGACCCCCAGGATGCTTAGTGTGACTAGCTGAGGTCTCAGAAGGTTCTCATCAGATCAGTCACAGGGCCATGACTTTTTTGGCTATCGCAACTTTCAAAGACTATCCATTGAGTCATAGCAGTTCCATCATCTCAGTCAAAGGCTGGAGGAATCCCACTCATACCAATGAAACTATGGATGCTAAAAGAACAGAATGAAGTCCCTTCCTTGTAGACTATTCAAGCTACCAAGATACCTAGAGGCCAGCTAGTGCAGCCCTTTATTTGGGGGGTGGGCTGGTTTGAAAGCTATTAATTGTTTTTAATTGACCATTTTTATTTATTTAATTAATTTAGAATATTTTCCCATGGTTCCATGATTCATGTTCTTCCCCTCTCCTCCTCCCACCCCCTACCCCCCATAGCTGATGCACAATTCCACTGGGTTTTACATGTGTCCTTGATTAAGACCTATTTCCTTATTATTGATAATTTAGTGCAGCCCTTTATAAAGGCAGACACAAAGAGCCACCAAAGGAGTTAGGTTGCTACATAGTCATCTAGAGAAAATGAGGCCCCAGTGTTGACCTCTTATTATCAAGCACACAGAATCAGAGCCAGAGGAAGGATAAAAACTCATGAGCCCATATTTCCAGTGTCTTATGTCTTTTTCTGGCCTTGTTCATCACTGCAAAGAATTTCTTAAAACAAATAAACCACCAGGGTGGGTAAGGCCTTGCACTGATAGGGCTCACATTAACTTTCCATTCAGTGGGCCAATGAGAGTCGTCCATTATGAGCAAAAACACGCCACACCCACACACACTCATATACCCACGTGCTGATATACCCACCCATTGTATGTATGTACACATACACACGCACACACGCACACACACACACACACACACACACACACACACACCGTAGTAAGACAAGATGCCTGCAAGTGAAAAAGAATGTGAAAGTCAACTCGATTTCTAAACTCTTAATAGAGTTCGTTTTGTCTCTGGCATGAGATATGGGTCAAAAGTCAGCTATTTCATTGGAATCAGTTCACTCATCTCATTTTACTGTAAACACTATATGGGGACATGTCAAAGCTGAATTAATATGGCAGAAGGAGCAGAAAGATAAGGAAGAAGAATGATTCTGTTTATACCAAAATACTGAGAGAGCTTCAAGGAAAAATGGGAGAGCAAGTCTGACCTATGGTTAATGTCTATTTGTGATCACAATCAGACACTCGTCCCGAGGTTCTGGGAACATGGGAGCAGGATGGTTTGACAATTATAAAGAAAATGATTAGTCTTCGAAATTATTCAGATTGTTTTACTTTGTTAATTTGACTGAAGGACTTAGGCAGCCAAATTCATTAAATGGGAAAGCCAAATGGAATCGTCAGAGGATGATGTCAAGCAAAAGCCAAAGGAGATAGTGCATGGGAGTCCTTCCAAATTCTGGGGTTCTGGGCCTAGCATTTTTGCTATAGGGCTGTCCCTGTTCTAGACACAAGTCACTTCCTCTGGCCATGCCTTGATTCTGAACTCTAAAAGCTGTGCTGACAAATTGAACTTTAATTGGCACTTCCCTGCCTGTGACATCGGGGTGGGAAACCAATCGACACACCTGTCCTGGTCCCCTTCCAAAACAATGTTCTGAGCAGGCTTGTTGTGTGCCCCTCCCACTCCCCCAGGCATGGTCCAATTGAAATGGGAGGAAGGGCTGCCATTGCCAGATCACTAGACTGGGGCTGGGGTGGTCAGATTTCCTCCTTTCTCTTCCTCCTGTGCTCAATCATCTCACCCTTTAGCAGCATCCTTCATTCTATCCAACCTTCCCCCCCCCCCACAGGTATCTCCAGAGGCTGTGATCAGGATGTGTAATGCCTCACCGCTCTTCATGTCCGAGATCAGCTCAAGTTAAGCCACAAGCCATTCCGGAATCGAGTGGAAATGCACCAAATCAAGGTCCATGGCTTTTCAAAGCAATAGCTCATTTGTTGCTCCTGAAACAAGTCTCAGATTGCTCCAGAGCAGCTGTGAGAGACTGGAATGCAGGCCCACCAGCCTCCGGAAACGCTCTTCCCAGCAGGAAAGGATTGCAATTGGGATCCAATCGTTGACCAATGAACCACAAAAAGAAAGGCCGAATTCGAGGGATGGGGCCAATTCAGGGGAATTAAAGACAAGGAAACTGAGAGGGGAAATGACGACCACAGCCAATAAGGGGTACAGGCAAAGGGCTCGCCCACCCATGTTCTCTGCTTCGAATTCCATACTACTTCTTGGCACTGAGAAAAATGTGGGAAAATAGAGAAGGCAATCCTTTCTGTCAAGTTCCAGGAGAAACATCTAAGAGCTTCCGCTCTCCCAAGTAACGACTTCTGGTATTGGCCTTGTCATCACTATTTGACAAATGCACACTTTACTACTACCCTTTCTCTCCCCCAAACAGCATGATGAAGTGGAGAACATGCTAAACTAGGTTTTAGAAAGACTCAGGTTCAAATTCTGCCTCAGAACCATTCTCGAAGGCTTATCTACAAGGCTACAAAGGGTATCTTATCTTGAGTACGGAGGGAAGGAGGAAGGGAATCTTCATGTGTACAAAATCACAGGTGCTTAATTAACCATGGTTGAGGACTGCTAGACTTGCAATCAGGAAGACCTGGGTTCAAATCCTATTCTCAGATACTTATTGGATGATTGTTCTCGAGCAAATAATTTGATCTGTGGGAGACTAGGTTTTATTAAGGTAAAGTGGGATACCAACAGCTCCTACCTCAAAGAGTTTCTGGAAGGCTTAAATGAGATAATATCCATTAAGTATTTTGTAGACATTCAAGTGCTCTATTTCAGAGATTACTGAGATTATTATTCAATTTATGCAAATAAAGCAATTTGCCCTTATCTATCATTCAATGTGGACAAAATAAGAACATCTAGAAGGCGATTTGCAAACTTCAATGCAGCATATATATATCATTCGATAAAGAAATATTTATTAAGCACTTACTATATACCAGACATCTTGCTAAGTACTGGTGGTAAAAAGGTAAAAGTCAAGGAGACTTTTATATAAATAATAAATAAACAAAGGTGGCTCCACAGATTGAGAGACATACCTAGACTCTGGAGGTCCTGGGTTCAAATTTGACCTCAGATACTTCCTAGCTGTATGACTTGGGCAAGTCACCTCATCCCCATGGCCTAGCCCTTACTGCTCTCTGCCTTGGAACCAATGCGCAATATTGATTCTAAGACGAATTTTAAGCACTGGACCCAGAGTCAAGAAGACATGACTACAAATTTCAATTCTTTTCATAACCTTATTCCTGTGTGACCCTAGGAAAATTACTTAACCTCTGGTTGCCTCAGTTTCCTCATCTATAAAATGGCCATCATAACGTCAGCTATCTCTAGGTCTATTGTGAGGGTCAAATGAGATCATATTTGTAAATTTCAAAAGAAAAGCACTTGGTGCACAGTGTCTGCCTGGCACAAAGTAGGTGCTATAGAAATGCTAGCTAGATAGCTATGACAATGAGGACGAGCAGGGAAAAAACATCAGCTATCAATATTATGTTTTTGTTGTTGCTGTGATGTGAAGTCACCTGTTTAACTAACCTGATGAAGTTCTTGATCTAACAGACCAATCCATTACATCCTAATAAGTGATGTTGTCATCCCATCAAATTTGCTTTTTAAGGAATGGTTTGGGGGCATTGAGAGCTATAGCTTGGGAGTAACAGAGAATACTGGGAATCTATCTACCAAGACAGACCCAGAAACAGTATGAACACAACTAGAAAGCACTCGCCGTAAATAAAGGCAGACTTAAAGAACTGGTGAAAAATGAATTGCTCATGGGTAGGCTGAGCCATCAGGGACAATACTTCCTCAGCACTGTACTGGTCAAACTAGCCAAGGATCACTTTACAGAGACAGAAACTCACCGAAAAAAACACATGGTTGAGAATTTCAAGGAGAATCGTGAAAACCAGGTGGGAAGGGAGGAAGGGGACCCGCAGAATCTGACATAGTGCAAAGCGGTAATAATCATGAAGACATACCATTCATTTTGTTCAGAAATAGATGGCTCAATTAGGAGTTTTACCGTGTGATGTTTCCATCATTGTTTGGGGGAATTGGCTGCCTCCAGTGCAGTCAGCGCTCCAGAGAAGTTTGAGGCCTGGGAAAAATGCCATCCACATTTAGATGGTTCTCATACTTTCAAATTTTTGGAGCACTTGCCTATCAACTGGGGAAATGCTGGAAGCAAAAACTGTGTCATATAAATGAAATGGGATGTTACTCTAAAGTAAGAAATGATCACACATGCACACACACACACACACACACACAGACACACACACACGCACACACGCACCCGCAAAACCAAGGGAAGAAACTAGAACCAAAGGAACAATGCACATGAGGCTGGCAGCAACATAGCTCCACAGATCCCTGAGAGGGAGGCAGGCATATTTAGGACAGAGCATTGGACGGAATGGCAGCTGTGATGACTACAGTGGATTGCGTAATTACATTTTTTTCTCTTGTCATAAGGGAGGGTTCGACCAGGGAAGTGGGAGAGGCGGGTGTTTTTGTAATTAACTGGGATGTAATAACAGAAGGCATTGAGAGTTTTCAAAACAATCCATACTGGACCAACTAATGCCAAAGCAATAGCTAAGTAAGCAGGAGCAAAATGAGATGTTCCTTGGGGTAGTAGGAAAATCTAAACCCTAAACTACTCTGTTCCTCCCCGGAACACCTAACCTAGCCTAGGATTTTTGTGAATTTTCCTGCGTCCTCTTAAAGCTCAGAATTTCATTCCTAATGATCTTATGCAGCCCCTACACCTTTTAGAATATGACCCCTCCCCGAGGTACGTGAAATAGAGAGTGGCTATGTGGGGGAGTAGATCAAATGTTCTACTTGGAAGGAGACAGCTGGAGCTGAATTCGCACTCATGACACTAGCTGTGTAACCCTGAACAAGTCACTTTGTTTCTGAGCCTCAGTTTCCTTCTCCATAAAATGGTGACAATAGTATTTGTACCACCTATAGTGAGGAACCACTTTGGAAACCTGAACACACTAGATAAATGTGGCTTATCACTGCTATTGAAAGCTGAAGGCCCTTAATCCTTGCAGCAAGGAAGACTGGGGTCTTTATCGAGTCATTGCCCAATTTCCTTTGAGGCCACATTTTACACATGAGGTATGCATGAAAATGGGCAATGCTTTTCTTTTCCTGATGGACATGGGCAGAGTGAGGAAGTCAGTGTCATTACAACACAGGTTATGTGCCATGGGACACTCACAGTAGGCTTGGAAGGGCTGGTGCTAAGGTGGTATACCCAATGGGTGGAGTTCTAGAAGACTGTAGTCAGTTTGTATGACAGTTTACATTTACAGAGTATTTGAAGGTTTGTAAAGCACTCTATAGTTATTATCTCGTTAGGTCTTCTCAACAACTTTATTAGGGAAGTGCCATTATTACTCACGCTTTACAGATAAGCACGAGAGGGATGAAATTATTTGGCTTCTGTTTAGAGGGACAAGAGGAATCGTGGGTGATCCAAAAATATTGACATTTGTAGTACGAAGACAGCAGCCAAATACAGGCCTAGGGTCAGCATAGACAGGTCAGAGAAGCAGCTTACATTGACAGCCATGATTTCAAAAAAATGTATCAGGGGCAGCTTGGTGGCTCAGTGGATGGAGAGCCAGGCCCAGAGATGGGAAGTCCTGGGTTCAAATCTGACTTCAGATAATTCCTAGCTGTGTGACCCTGGGCAAGTCACTGAACCCCCATTGCCTAGCCCTTAATACATAACATTGATTCTAAGGTGGAAGGAAGGAAGGAAGGAAGGAAGGAAGGAAGGAAGGAAGGAAGGAAGGAAGGAAGGAAGGAAGGAAGGAAGGAAGGAAGGAAGGAAGGAAGGAAGGAAGGAAGGAAGGAAGGAAGGAAGGAAGGAAGGAAAGAAAGAAAGAAAGAAAGAAAGAAAGAAAGAAAGAAAGAAAGAAAGAAAGAAAGAAAGAAAGAAAGAAAGAAAGAAAGAAAGAAAGAAAGGAAGGAAGGAAGGAAGGAAGGAAGGAAGGGAAGAAGGGAAGAAGGGAAGGAAGGAAGGAAGGGAAGAAGGGAGGAAGGAAGGAAGGAAGGAAAGAAGGGAGGAAGGAAGGGAGGAAGGGAGGAAGGGAGGAAGGGAGGAAGGGAGGAAGGGAGGAAGGGAGGAAGGGAGGAAGGGAGGAAGGGAGAAAGGGAGGAAGGGAGGAAGGAAGGGAGGAAGGGAGGAAGGAAGAAAGGAAGAAAGGAAGATCATCTCCACCATAGGAGTTTCTCTGCCTCCAGTTTCTGACCTCTTCAATCCATCTTCTCTACAGCTGCCCAAAGAACTTTGTAATAGCTAGGCCTGGTTATATCCTTCTCTTGACCAAACTACCCCTTGGGGGCTCCCCAATGCCTAGATAATAAAATGGAAACTCCTTGGTCAATCTGCATGATTTTACACAAGACTCATCTTCATCCTGAATCTATGTTTAAGTCAAACTGACAGAGTAGCTGTCCCATGTGATGTGTTTGGCACAGAAGAGGCACTTAATAAGGGACAGCTAGATGGCGTAATGGCTAGAGTGCTGCTCCTGGAGTCTGGAATGCTCACCTTCCTGTGTTCAAATCTGATTTCAGACTCTTACTGTGTGACTTTGGGCAAGTCACTTTACCTGGTTTAAACTCAGTTTCCTCATCTGTCAGATGAATCAGAGAAGGAAGAGGTAAATCTCTCCAATATCTTTGCCAAGAAAACCCCAAATTGGGTCACAGAGAGTCGGACTCAACTGAAAGCAACTCAACAGCAACATTGACAACAAAGGTACTTATTAGTTAACACTTACCCTCTTTCCTTCCCTTTCCTGAGTCCACAAATGCCATTTATGTCTGGCATATACTCTCTTCTCTCTGTCTTGCAAAATCTTTATCTTCCTTCAGGCCTCAGATCAGATGACATCTCCTGTGTTTAGCCTTCCAAATAAATTTGCTCCTCATTAAATTGAAAATATTCACTCTTTTCTTAAATTATCCCAGAATACTGCATTAGGATCTCACTTTTATGACCCCCATTTATTCACCTTGGATTCTATTTATGGCTGTACATGTTTCATACACTTCCCTTCATTTCTGATTTGGGGAGCACAATGGCACTTAAATGCTTCTTGAGTTTGGATCTGAGGGTACAACTGTTGACGCTCAGTTTGTATTGGCCTTTTGTAACAAATGTTTTGGCCTGCTCTTTTTCCCTTGGGTTTTAAGTTGTTTTTTGTTTGCTTGAATTTTTAAAAATGTTGCTGCTAACTTTTGTTTTTATACCACAATAATTTTTTTCTTTTGAATTTATTTATTTAATTAATTTAGAATATTTTTCCATGATTCCATGATTCATGTTCTTTCCCTCCCTTCTTCTCACCCCCTTCCCATAGCCAATGAGCAATTCTACCGGGTTTCACATGTGCCATTGATCAAGATGTATTTCCATATTATTTCTATTTGCAACAGAGTGATTATTTAGAGTTTACATCCCCAATCATGACCCCATCGAACCATGTGATCAAGGAAATGCTTTTCTTCTGTGTTTCTGCTCCCACAGTTTTTCCTCTGCATGTGGATCGTGTTCTTTCTCATAGATTCCTCCGAGTTGTTCAGAATCACTGCATTGCCACTAGTGGAGAAGTCCATTATGTTCCATTATACCACAGTGTATCCGTCTCTGTGTACAATGTTCTCCTGGTTCTGCTCCTCTCACTCTGCATCACTTCCTGGAGGTTGTTCCAGTTCACATGGAATCCCTCCAGTTCATCATTCCTTTGAGCACAATAGTATTCCGTCACCAACAGATACCACAATTTATTCAGCCATTCCCCAATCGAAGGGCATCTCCTCATTTTCCAATTTTTTTGCACCACAAAGAGCGCAGCTAGGAATATTTTTGTACATGTCTCTTCCCTGATTATCTTTTTGTGGTACAAACCCAGCAGTGCTGTGGTTGAATGAAAGGGCAGGCAGTTTTTTAAAGCCCTTTGGGTCTGGTTCCAAATTGCCTTCCGGAATGGTTGGATCAATTCATAACTCTACCAGCAATGCAGGGAATTTAGTCCTACTAGTTACTATGATGGCCAGTTCTCATGAAAGCAAGTCATGATCAAGTTCTGGTTTTGAGTCTCAATTAAATACAACATCCAATTCAGAGAGCCACATGTGGTGACTTACAAAAGCAGATGGAAAAGAGTTGGTAAGCACTGAAGAAATCCAAAGAAAAGCAATGAAGGAATTTTCTGGATTACAAAAGAAAGAGGCAGCATGCGAGAGTGCATAAACGATAGACTAGGAGCCAAGAGGCTTGGGTTCTGGTCCTGGCTTTGACACTAACTCATCCAGAGACCTTGAACAAGTTGCCTTCCTCTCTCGGGGCATCCATTTCCCCATCTGAGAAATGATGAGGTTGGTTAAGATGACCTCTATAATCTCTCCTAACTCCGACACCATATGATATTAAATTTCTTCCCCTCTCTGGCTTCATTTCTCCATTTATAAGACCTGGGGAAGGGTTAGTGGTGTATGAAGTGATCTCCAAGCTCTCCTCTGGAGGTTACTTGTCATTTCAGTACTGCTTTGGGAGCCCAGGACTCTGATACCACATCTGTTTCTACCTTCAGGAAGTAATGTTCCACCCCTCCCCCCACAATCCCCAACCATTTCCCCCCTAACACCTCTCCTTAAAAAAAGTCCTCTAGAGCAAGATGGTGCCTTCTCCCTGGGCCTGGCAGTTTCTCTGTACTGACATTGCTGCCATGTCTCCTGTCTGCTGGCCTGGAATTGCACAGATGTGAGCTCCCTGATTTGCCAGAGCAGAAGCAACTTGAGTTTGAGGACACGCTGCCTCTATGGCCCCCATCAGTCCTGCAGCAATCGCTGAGTAAAGACAGTACATTATGAGAAATATCAATAAAGAAAATAGCTCCAGTGTCAGAAACAAGGAGATGGGGGCATCAATAAAGTCACAGGCCGTCTGGCAGAGGCAGAAGCTCTGTCCTTTCTTGACCCATGCTCGCCTTTGCTGCCTAGTGTTATGAAATGCTGTTTGAGTCCCCAGTGTCCTTCCCCCACCCAGGAGGAAGAGAATCGGCTCCCCTGCATTGCAGAGATTTCCAGCCTTTCTTTGTTAGCATCTGCACAGCCAGCTTGGCGATTCTCTCAGAGGGCACAAACTTGAGCCATGGAGAACCAGGAAACAAGATGGGCAGGGGGTGGGGGTGGGGAGAAATTATTCACTTGGGAAGAAAAAATTTCTGGGAAGGTTCCATTAGAGTGAGTATAAAATCCCTCTTAGTGTTAAGCTTCTTAGAGTCTATGTATGGGCAGCCCCCAAATTCCTCAGGGCCCGCCCATAAGGACACACAAGAGGCTCCTGCTGCCCCTGGAGGTGGCTAGGACCCTGGTGAGAAGGGGTGGCTTTGGGGCCTGACCCAGAGAGAGGGAAGAGTTTTTGAAAAGCAGGAGTTTGCCTGGTTGGTGTCCCTGAAGAGCAATTTCCATGGTCTAGGAACTCTATTCCAAATATTTTCACTTTCCATGGAGACCCTCATAGTCTACCAATGTAAAGATTCATTTAGTTCTTCTCTCTCAGCTTTTAACCAAAGGGAAATATCCTAGGCAGGGTTAGTAGGGTGCCACTGGTTCACAACCTCTGAGTTTCAATGTCAAAGCTTTAATCTTTGATGAAATGGTTTCACTGATGGCCTGAGAATGATATGATTGGGGATGGGGGTGGGAGGAAGGTAGTAGGTCATTTTAGACGACAGGGCGTTCTAGAGGTAGGGCAGGTCTGCCTAAGGTGCTGTAACAAGGGGTGAGGATATGCTGAGGGCACTCAGGGCCCAAGGAGAAGAGAGGAAGGGAGATGGCAAAGACCTACCAAGGGAGAAGGGAGAACATTCTTCCTCTTTCTTTCTGCATGACATGACCTTCACTCTATTCACAGGTTCCTGAAGTAAAGTTGGTACTATCAGCACTCTAACTCAGTTCCGATATGAGTGAAATAGGCTTTTGTGGGCTAGTTGGCATCTCAGTCATCAAATACAACTTAGTTTCTTAGAAAATGCATTCCAAGATCGAAAGTAACTATTTAGAAGTGAACTTTGGGAACACTATCTGTTTTTTCATTTCATTCCACATTGTTGTCTAAATCTCATTGTCAAGCTCTCATCCCCAAAGAGTAGCCATCTTCATTCACACAGGTAGTTGAATTCAAGGAATAAGTTACTCAAGGTTTTCAGCCATGTTCTGTCTTTTCTCCCTAGAAATACCACTAGTTGGAGGTGGGGAAAGGAATGGAAAGATGGCGGCTGGACAAACCTTCTTCCTCTTTCTAGACTCTTGTGAGCTAGCTTGGGTCTCGTCTGTCCTTTATTTCAAATGCAGCTCTGGAGTACTAGTACCTTCATACTGTACAACCTACCGAAGCGCCATTTGTCTCTAGAGATTTTGAAAGAAAATTGCCCGTCTAGATGCGCCACATCTCAGACTAGCCTGCCAAGCTATAATCATCAAAACAATCTAGTACCGAGTAAGACACAGTGAGCATTGGTCAATGGAACTGATTAGGCACCCAGTATTCAGAAGCAAACGAGGACCGTAACCCAGGGTTTGATCAATTCAAAGATCCCAGCTGCTGGGCAAGAACTCACTGTTTGACAAAAGCTGATGTGAAAAGTGGAAAGCAAGCTAGCAGAAACTATAGCATTTCACCTGGTATACCAAGACAGTTCCTACATGGGTGTGTGATTTCAACATGAAGGGTGATATTATAAA
This sequence comes from Monodelphis domestica, assembly GCF_027887165.1. NCBI lineage: Eukaryota > Metazoa > Chordata > Mammalia > Didelphimorphia > Didelphidae > Monodelphis > Monodelphis domestica. Next base: position 7,844,140 of record NC_077235.1, read on the forward strand.
CAAATTCGAGACCCATGGAAGAAGTGACCCGTCAGATCTATGGAGAGAGGAAGAGTTAAGACCCAAACAAGAGACCGACAAGTTCACGGGTGCCAAATGAACAGTTTTGATTACATAAGACCAAAAAGTTTTTGTACAAACAAAAGTAGCTAAAATTAGAAGAGAAGCAAGAAAATGGGGGGGGGGGGAGAATCTTTGTAGCAGATTGTTCTGATAAAGGTCGTATTTCTAAGATATGTGGGGAACAGAGTCAAATGTATAAGAATAAGAACCTTCCCCAATTGATAAATGATCAGAAAATATGAATAAGAAGTTTTTGGAGGAAAAAACCCCCAAGAAATCAATAGCTCTATAAAAATGCTCTAAAATGACAAATAATTAGAAACATACAAATTAAAAGAACTCTGAGGTACTACCTCATGCCCATCAGATTGACAAAAATCAAAAAATTACAAAGCTGGAAGGTGAGTCACAAACACATGTTGAATTCAAATGAACTGAGTGCTGAATTTGGAGTCTGAGACCCTGAGTTCAAATTCTAACTCTGCCTTATGTGACCTCAGGCAAGTCACTTAGTGACTTAGCATCTCCTTTCCTTCTCTGTAAAATGATTATGGGAGGTTGCTTTGGGTTCAAAATTCTGTGACCCAAATGTAGAGGTAGGGTCTTAGATACCACCTTTCTGTCCAATCCTTGCATGAAGATTTCTGTGAAGGATAACTCAATCCCATCTCTCACCTCCCAGCTCGTAAGCCAGGTGTCAAACACACATTCACAGGCTCTGTGCAGCTCACAACACTCCCAAGTGCTGGTGGAACCATATTAAAAGAGAATGTCTCTCTGATTTGAGTGTGTTGCTATGCTAATACAAATATATAAACACGGATGGTCTTCCAAGTCAATATGTGGCTCCCAGGGATCCGTAGGCACAGTTTAGGGGTGCCTGCTGCTTCTTTTTGAGTTGGCCAGCACTGTTCTAGGGTATAGCTGTCTAATGATGCCAGGCCTTGTTTTCAGCTTCCTGTATATTTGTTTGTTTTCCCACTTCATGCGGGGCGCTAGCTCCTCTGCCAGTCCAGGAAATAGGCAGCTGCCTTGGTTTGTCTCATCTCCAGTGCCTGGCAGGGCAGCATCACTTCCTAATTAGCCTTCATTTTCCTAACAGGATCAAGTGAATTAGGTTCACACAGAACAAAGCAAAGGGAAGAATCTGCAATTTCTGAGTTAATTTGATCACTGCAAATTATTGACTCGAAACCCCCACATCCTACTGTTCTCCTTCCTCAATGACAGAATTACTCATGGACAGGACCATTTGAGGTGACTTGCTATTGGCTAGTGATGTGGCAAGAGCAAGGAGTACCAAGTAACCTCCACTAGGATCCTTGTAACAACAGGAGAATGAGAAGATGCTCTCCAGCATGGAGTAGGCCCTCTGTGTTAAATGTCCGAGGGGAGGTATGGAGGACAGTTATACAGGATGGGCTCGCCTGGGTGGCCTGCTGCTTGCATAGGAAATAGCTATATCTGGAAGGTCACAGATCCATCGAAGGACTGGAGATCATAGTCAACCCCATATTCAAAACCTTAGCTTTTGCAGGAACTAGAGAGGTCCCAGGGATGGGGTAGGGGAAAGACTGGAGTCAAAAGTTCTAAGGAGATGGGTAGTTAAGTCCTGCCTCAGTGAGCTGTGGTAAAAGGAGGCGATTCTTCCTGCTGACATGAAAAAAGACCTGAGGTTCTTGTACCTGTCAATGTTGGACTGTCACCTACTCATCCCTTTCAAGCAGTATGGCCTGGCTTGTCTTCTTTCCCCTTTGAGGCTACCCTTAAGGATCCTTTGAACCAAATTACAATTCATCCAGATTCAAGGAGTGGAGAGGAGAAAGAAGTGACCGAGTCAGATATGTCCCCAGATCCCCCAGGCGGAAAGGGCCAGGACAACTTGGATCTGAACAAGAGTCTCTGATCCCACCTCATGTCTCCTGTTTGGTCATCCAAACTCTGCTTAAAGACTTTGAGGAGCAGCCTGTTCCCTCTCTACCAAGAAGATCATTTCACTTTTAGGTGGCTTTAATGGGTAAAAGGTTGGAGGGGGTGGGGTGGGATGGAATGCTAAATCTGCCTCTAGAAACCTTTCTTCCCCCTTCCCTTTCCCAGCTCTGCCTTCTGGAGTCAAGCAGAACAAAGCTCTCTCTCTTCATCACTTTCTTAAAGAGAATTTCGTGTCCCCGTGAAGTCTTCTCTTATTGAGCACATCATCAAGACTTTTGTCATGCTCATCTCATGGCATATATACTCTTAAGGCCTGTCACCACCTTGTCTCTCCTCCAGTTTATGTTGCCTGTAAACCAGGATGGCCAGACTGGAACATGATCATCCAGATTCAGGCTTATTTTTACAGAGAAGAAAGCAAACCAGGAGGGGGCACGTGGCCTGTCTGAAATCACAGGCAACACAACAACAGTATGAGAGGCTAGACCTCAGCAAGTTCTAGCACTCTTGAGGTCTAGCCCAGTACTTTAGTCTTTATATAATTCAAATTCCTTTCCTTGATAAGAGCGTAGACATGACCTTATCAATCCACATTTTGTTAGCTGTTTCCCATTTATAGATATTAATACGAGTTCAAGTTATCAGTTCTTTAAGTGGGTGTATGGTGGGTCACTTGCAGAGAGACACAATTATTTCCAAATGGGTAGATCAGCCTTGGCCAAATGGGAAGAACCATTTTTGTGTTCTTCTTGTGCTGTTTAGACATATCTAACTCTTCGTGATCCCATTTAGGGTTTTCTTGGCAAAAATACTGGTGTGATTTGCCATTTCCTACTCCAGCTCACTTTACAGATAAGGAAACTGAGGCAAATAGGGTCAACTGATTTGCTCAGGGTCATACAGCTAGTAAGTGTCTGAGGTCAAATTTGAACTCAGGCCTTCCTGACCCCAGGCCTGATATTCGATCCACTGTGCCACCTAGCCGCCCTATTGATAACCATTAAGGTGGTTGGAACTCAAGAAGAACAAAAGAAGCAATCCCTGTCTGAGCAGAAATAATTCTCTTGTCTTTCTCTGACTGGCTTGCCAAAACCAAATTGCCAAAGCCCAAACATTTCACAAGGACCCCTTAGTGGTTTCCTTATTTCACCTATTCTATTTTTTCTCGACTGCAGGTAAATTTGTATTTGCATGGCTGAGATCTCTTTCAAAATGTGTTGAGGGGGCAGCTGTGTGGCTCAGTGGATGGAGAGCCAGTCCTAGAGATGGGAGGTCCTAGGTTCGAATCTGGCCTCAGACACTTCCCAGCTGGGTGACCCTGGGCAAGTCACTTAACCCCCATTGCCTAGCCCTTACCACTCTTCTCTTGGAACCAATACACAGTATTGACTCCAAGACGGAAGGTAAGGGTTTAAAAAAATGTGTTGACATTTTACTTGGTTTCAATTGAGCCCTGATGTTTTTCTGCACTTGTACAGGGTTGATCAATCTATCGACAGACGGGCAGCCTGTCCCTGACTATCAATAGCACTCTGTGGAAACTTTGGCTAAAACAGAGAAAGAGAGGTGGTGTGAGTCTGAAAAAAGTATATGTCCTGTGTGCCGAGTCTCCAAACCCTGAGTCATCCCAACTTGTTTCCTGTCCCTGTGGCTATGATGAGGTGTCAGGCCATTTTTGCCTCCTACTTCACTTATTAAATCGGATGAGGAAAACATAGAATTACTCTATCTTTTTCCATTAAAATTGCATCAAACAAAATCCCTGCTGGACAGAGAAGGGACATTGCAATCTCCCAGAGAAGAGGTCTTTGTCATTTCTGAAAGCTGAAAGGAATATTGCCAAGAAGCTCTTTCCTCCCAAACCAAGTTGAGTTTGAAAGAGGTTTTATAAACCCTAGTATGAAATGTCATGAATCCTGAAAAGGGAAATCAATAAGGAAAAAAGCGCCCACATTTCATGTTCCCAGGAAAGACAGATTTGATTACAATGTCTGACATGTGATTTCACTGGGGGCTTTAGCTCTGCTGAGAAACCTATAACCCAAATTAGATACGACAGTGCCCTAAACAAGATGGGTACCTAGAGCAGCATGAGGCTCGACACCCAAATATAATTACAATGGAAATGCGAGTCCTCAATACCGTTAGTCTTCATTGAGAAGAAGGTTGCCTTGTCTGGTGAGGTGACCCCGAGTCAGTCAGTTCAGTTCAATTCCACCAAGCTCTTCCTTTATAAAGCTCCTACTATGTGGCAAGTACAGAGCTAGACAAAATAAAACAAGTCTCATCTGAGAGCGGTTTGTGTGCTGATGGTTTAAGCCAAAGAGTTGAAGAACTAAGTAGGGCTTGGGCAGCCCAATGGCCTGGCTCTCCAGTATATGCTTGTGGTTGTGCTTGGAACTTCATCCCCCCCCATTCCTCTGGCTCTAGCCAGCGATGGATCCCACCAGCAACCATGGAGTTCCTACCCTCTAGCCAGCTGTCATCACCTCCCACCTCAGACATCATTTTCCACCAAAGCAAGACACCTAAAGGAAGCTGCTGAGCAAACAATCCACCCGCCTTGCTTTGATGTCTAAATTTGTCCCTCATGACTCCTGGGACCTGTGACTCATCGGCCTCTTGACCAGACTATAGCAGGAGGGATCTTTGCCTCTCGATCCCATTACTGTCCCTCAGGCCACTCATGTTCTCATGTTCTGGGACACTCTCATCCTTTAGAGGAACTAGAAGAAGCTTAGAAAGGTTCCATTTGGATCTAACCTGAGATGGTCTTCCATTGTCCAGGATAAAATTTGAATAACTCCAGGAAGCATGCGACACTTTCCACAACCTGGCTCCCATCTAGTCTTGTTCCTCATTCCCTTTCTCACTGAGGGGACATATGGAATATTAGATAGACACACTAGATTCGAATTCCACCTCAGCAACTTACTAGTCCTGTGATCCTGGGCAAGTCATTTAACCTTCATGAGACTCTGCCTTCTTATCTGAAAAGTGAGGGGAAGGAGGGAATTCATTGACTTCACAAGTTGCTTCTGGCCCTAAATCGATGATCTTTTCATGTATCTGGAAGTTCGAGGTTATGCTCACCTGTGAGCTGTTACACATATCTGCTATTCCATCTTCCACCTTCGCCTTTCCCAAAGCCCAGAACACACTCCCTCCTCACCCCACCTCAGACAATCCCTGTTTTCCTTCAAAGCACACACTCAGTGATCCCTCTTGTCAGCTATAAAACCATTCCTAGTTGACCAAAATACTTGCACTCTCTCCCTCTTCAAGGAAGAGACTATTTATTTTGATCTCTGCACTACCAAAACCTAGCACCGTGCCATACCCACGAGAGTCACTTAATAAATGTTCTCCCTTACCCAGCACCAGGGCTCAAGAAAGAGGCTGAGTCCCTGCTCTATGGACACCAGTCTCCCCAGAGCCAGGATTACTGATCCATCTCCTCACACACTATTTCTTCAAGCCTTTATGATGATAATGATGCTTTACAATTATTATCTCATTTGATCTTGGGACATAGTGCTGTTACTATTATCTCCCTGTTATACTGGAGGAGACGGAAGTAGAAGTTGAGTAACCTGCCCACAGTTACACATCTAATAAGCATCTGGGTCTGGAATGGAACTCAGGTCTTTGTGACTTCACAAAAGCTGAAAGATGTGATGTTCCTTTGCATATGTTTCTGTATCACCTCATTCTTTTTTCTGTGTCTCTTCTAAATGGATCCAATCCAGACCAGAGCTTGTCCAACCTTTGCTTGAATGGATCCAGTGAAGGGGAACCTACCAACTTCCCAGCAGTCCATCCTGCTTTGAGATTGTTAGCAAGGTTTTGCCATCGCTTTTCTGAAATCTATCTCCTCTGTAGTTTCTGTTCATTGCTTCATCTGGGGCCAAGCAAAAGAAGTCTAATCAAGCTCCTGGTGTCAGGACCCCCTCAGCTGACTCACCATGGCAGCCACATTCAGGGAAACTCCTGAATCTCATCTCATAGGTGGGTTTGCCTGAGGGAGGACATGACTTTCCTGCCCGTGCCCCGTGCCCATCTGGTGGTGCTTCTAGATGGAACCTGATCCAGTTTGGTAAGACTGAACTCTGTCACCTGGGGCAAACTCTAAAGCAGTGCTATATTTCCATAGAGGAGATATCAAGTGGCATGATGATATCCCTGAAGGGAATGTTGCTATGCCCTTCCAAAAGGACTAGAAGATACAGACAGAGCATGTTGACAAAAAGCTGTCACCCTTATACCTTGGCCTCGGGTAGGCCCTGCTAAGGAATTCCTAATTTAATTATTTTATTTTTGGAAGCCCTTCCCTTCTGTCTTGTAATCAATATGGTGTGCTGGTTCCAGGGCAGAAAAACAATAAGGGCTAGGCAGTTTGGGAGGGAGAGGTGACTTGCCCAGGGGCACACAGCTAGAATGTATCTGAGGCTAGATTTGAACCGAGAACCTCCCATCACCAGACCTGACTCTCTAACCACTGAGAAACCTTGCTGCTCCTCTGTTAAAGAATTTCCAAGTGACTCTTGGGACCTTTGTAAGCCACTTTCAGGATCTAAGGACATTTCATTCACCCTGCTTCCAGGATGAGCACCAGGAAAATGTCCTCCTCACCCCCATCCAGGAAGAGTTCTGCCCATGCAGAGTGACCCAGTTCTCAGTCCTTTCTCAGCACTGTTTGGTAAATACTTCCTCTAGGCCACCCCAAGTCACTCTGTATTGATGATTGTGATGTTGGGGAGATGCAGGACTGGGTCAGCTGCAAGTTCCTGTTTATACAGTGATGAGTTCATTGGCCCTCCAGTAACATAACCTGTGGTTTGAACCATCATTGAGTGTACATCCAGCAGGGTCTAAGCCCTGATAATCTTGATAAACATCCTTCTTGAGTCCAAATCAGAAAAGGGGTGACGGATGCTCAAGAAGAATTTCCCAAGTACCCACAATGCACTGAGCTAGCCCTGGCACCAGTTAAAGGACCTCCCAGACACTGGAGTCTTTGTAGGGCAATGAGACAACCTGGCTAAAATGCTCTTCCCAACTTTGCCGTGTTACAGAAATGTTTGTAATTATTAATGCTAACAACTAGCATTTCTATGGTACTTTAAGGTTAGCAAAGGGTTGTCTAAATATTATCTCATGTCAGAGAAAGAGGAAAAGAACCCAGATGTTCTAAAACATCGATGACAGCCCTCTTTGTGGCGGCAAAGAATGGGGAAGTGAGGGGATGCCCATCAATTGGGGAATGGCTGAACAAAGCATGGCACATGACTGTGATGGAATGCTACTGTGCCACAAGAAACAATGAGCAGGTTAATTAAAACAACAACAGCAACAACAGCTTGGAAAGAACTGAACGAGGAAATATCTGAAGTCTGAAGATGCTATGCCTTGTTGGAGAAATAGAAAGGAGGCCAGAGTCACTGGATCATAGCGTATGTTGGCTGGGAAGGGGGGTGGTGGGGGAGGAGTGTGAAATGACAGGTGCAAGAAGACTATGCATGTATATGAAGGGCTTTAAAATACCCAGGATTTTCTCTTTGATTCTGGAAGCCATAGGGAGCCACTGAAGTTTACTGGTTGGGGGTGGGGGTCATAGTAAGACCCGTGCTTTAGTTGAATGCAAGATGATGGGAGGTTTTCTTTGGTTCTAATAGATCCAGGCAGTTTTCATTCATGAGTTCGTGAATACAGAGTGAGTGCCTAGGTTTTTTCCCCTGGGGTTTTCAGGAGGTTCAAAGGTTCTTAAATGATCTTTCTCTGACCTGCTTCCTAGGTCAGTTGTTTTTGATAACAGATATCTCACATTTGCTTCTAGTTTTTCAGTTGTTTGATTTCGGGCTAATGTTTTTTGTTCTCTCCTGGGACAATTGATTTCTCTTTGGTCTATTCTAGTTTTCAGAGTCCATTTCTTGAATAAGGTTTAACTGCTTCTCTCCTAAGCGCTTTCTTATTCTCCTTTCCATTCTTGCTGCCAGAGCTTTTATTTCATCTTTTTAAATCTCTTGCTTCACTTCTTCTGTTTGTGGTGGTGGAAATGCCTTCTTTTCCCTTTGTGTCTCCTTCCTAGGATGGATTTTGGGGCCTCCATAAGGCCATGATAATTATTCTTAGTGCTCAGGGTCTTCTTTGGTCTACTCATCTCCCTAATTTGTGTTCTGCTCCTCCTCAGTACATCCACTGCTGCCATCTTCTCTCTGGGCCTCATCTCTTCTCACATAGAAGCAGGGGATAAGCCCGTCCCTAATGAGAGCTATCTGACTGTCCACAAAATTCCCCAACATACCCCAACTGGTATATGATGTCATTGGGAAGCGTTTAAGAAAGTAAATAAAAATACAACCAAGGCAATGTTAAGTTAGGGGGTTCTAAGTCAATATGCTGCCTTTCTAGGTAACTTGGCCACCATGGGTCCAATTGATCTCCCTGCACCAAGTCTCTCTCCTAGCCCAGACACTATACACATGGTTGTCCCAGTAGCATTCCTATTGCCCTGCTACTGTTGCTTTTCTGTACTCAAATCCTTCAGGGGTTTCCCATTACCGGCCGAATAGAAAAGAAAGTCGTGACCCACCTAGTCCCAATCTACCTGTGAGGATTTCTATCCTGTTCTAAATGCCCTCTGCCCTCCAGCCACAGTCCATCCCCTAAACCTGTTCTTCCCTCCCCCATAGTCATCGTCCCAGGCTCCAATGGACTGGGTTTGTGCCAGATCCCAATTCTGGGTCCTTTCTTCCAGGGGAGCTCTCCCTCTTTACCCCTTCTCAGTCTCATCTTCCTTTAAGACACCACTCTGTGCAGACATCTTTTTTGATCCTCTCCCATTGGCCAGTGCCCTCCATCCCCAACTGCCTCTGGTTGAACTTCTTTGTTTATTCCTATTGATTCACCTTTTATCGAGGCAGTATCGATTTTTATATGTACTTCTTGTCCCCTCAATTAGCAGGTATGCTCTTCGGTTTGTTTCATTCTATGTATTGATATCCCTGGGCCTAGCACAGTGCCTGACCATCAGTAAATAAATACATGTTGACTGATTGACTTTTAAATTAGCCAAAGAGTTTTAGCACTTAGCCTAAAGTCCAGGATTGATGTTGTTTGCAGTAGGGACAACCAAGCTTTTTTCACATCTAGTTCAGGGCTCTGTCTGATTGTTCTCACCTGACAAAAGGATCGGATGGGCATGCTCAAAGTAGGGCAAAATAATTGATTGACTGACTCAACCAGCTCCCATCATTCCCTAAGCAATTTCTATTTCTTCCTTCTTCGAGAAGGGCTTTTGAGCCACACCACCAACAAGAGGGATGAGAGGTGAGGTCCGATGCCCTCCCATTAAGGGTGGAAGGGAGAGTGCTAAATTACTTCCTGCACCCCAGTGCCAAAGACAGTGTGGCTTGCACTGGTAAAGAGCTCACCCACTCCAAACTCAATAAATAAGGTAGATTAGTCTTGGTAGACAATGCTAATGACTTTCCGAGAACTCAAAGCACAGAAAGGGAGTACAGAAGGCATGTCGTCCACCCCCCTCGTTTTCCACAGCAGAGAAGCTGGAGATGAGAGGGGCAAAGATACTTGTTCCACTCCCAGACAAAAACCTGGTGGAAGTCAAAGCTGGCATTAAAACAGTCCCTGTGCTTTTCTGCCAAAAAGCAGATTTGAGCTTAGGAGAGGACCTTCCAAGTGAAGAAAGCAAACCCAATTTTCCTGCTCACTGGTGTCAGCAAAAGGCTCAAATTCACCATACTTGAGAGTTATGTTCCAAAGAGATTTGAAATAAGACATCATCACAAGGTGGCATTCCTCCCCACCTGGACTTGCACCAAAAGTCCAGCACCAGGGAGAAAATCTCAGCAGGGTCTGAATACCTGGAGAGGTCCACAAGCTGCCCAAGAAGCCTTTGCACTGCTGGGAAACCAAAAGCATGTGTCTGCCCTGAACTGCCACAGCGCTCTGGATGCACTTCCCTTCAATATGCCCTCTAGCTCTCACTTCTGTGGGAAGGGCCCTAGCCTGGGAGTCCAGATGCCCAGGTTCTAGGGTTTGCTTTGCCACTGTGTGACTTGGGCAAGCTCTCTAACTTGGAGCCTCAGTCTCCTCAGCTGTAAAATTGAAAGTTGCATTTCCAAAGGCCCTTTAAGCTCTGCCAATCTGTGAGTCACTGACTCGGGGTTGCAGCTTTTAGCAAATATTTTTATTGATGCCTTTGAAAAAGCATTGCTGATTGCCGTTCCTTGCTAATGACTCATTCCATCCCCAACAGAACCCTCCTTTGTCTCCAAAAGGTAGGATATGCCTCAGTCTGTACCTACAGTCCACCCTCTCTCTTTACCAAGTGGACCATAGGAGCTGAGGGGGTCCCCCCAACTCTCCTCTGCAGTCACGATTGGCTACTGAATGGTTTGGTGATCTGAGGCTGCTCATCACCTTCCTTTATGTTCTTGGGGTCAACATGCAAGCTGGGAGTTTTGACAGAACACCCATTTCTTGTCTTTTGCTCTCCAGGTAAGAAGCAACCACTGCCAATGGGGCAGCTTCTTTCCCCTAAGAGTTGGGAGCTGTGGACCTTGGGGAGCAGGCAGAAGTAGCCTTAGGAAGCCATGCCAGAAAGCTATAGGCAACAGCAGACACAAGGAAGACTTTCTTTAGAGAAAGCCATTGTTGATTGTTCCTGAAAATCGAAAACACAAGTGGGTACTGTTCCTCAGATGATAAAGCCATCCCAGGAATTGAAACCTGAGTCTACTGGGTGGGACCGAGGAGACGACAGAACACTGGGTTGGAACAATGGCTTCTGGGAAAAAGTTGCAGAGATGCTTTCTTCCCATCAGGGCCTTGCAGAAAACACATTCCAATGTAATGAACATATCTGATGTCTTTGGACTGTACTAAGGACTGAAAACCCCATCTGTCCAAAATGCAGACAAGGGGCAGAGTATAAGGAAGTCCTTAAAGATACAGGATCATACATTTAGAGTGTGAAGCAGCCTTGGAGATGATTTGATCCAATCTCCTTTGCTCGACAGATTAGGAAACTGAGGCCCAGAGAGACAAATTGGTCATAAGGGCAGAAATGGGATTGAAATCTGGCCCCTCTGATTCCAGATCCCCCACTGGGCTACTGGGATGTTTTGCAGGGGAACGACTGAGTCAAGGGAAGGCAGGCCTGGCTCTGCTCCAGGTGACCAGTGGCAAATGTTCCCCCTCCAAAGGGGTGGCTACCATAGCCTGTTCTTGGCCAGCTCCTTGGCCTGGGCCCTTAGAATCCACCCCCTCCAGTCCCTCTGGCTCCCTGAGTGCTAGCTAAAATGGCACCTTGTAACAGCAAAGCTGTGAGAGTGGCTTGCCTGCACGATTCATTTGAGCCTCACTATCCTTCTGGTACAGACAGAATACAGAGTACAGTATCGGCCTCATTTTCCACATACTAACCTGAGAACCAGAAAAGGCAAGGACTTTGGCCAAGGCCTCAGAGCTAGTCAAAGGCACCGTTGGGGAGACAACAGCTGATATGAACAGAGTGCTTTGGGAGTGAAAGGAGGGAATTTGGGGCCTGGGATTTTATCAGGGGAGACTTGCCAGGTTGCAAACTCCCTTCTCCCATGCAGGCCGGCAGTTTATTAACCTGTCTCCTCAGTTATCAGAGGCTTGGATACATCACTAAGAAATGCAGGTAGTGGCGTGCCCCAAGTCATACAACTTTGGTCAGAGGCAAAACTGGAGCCCCAGGTCTCCCCAACTCCAGGGCCCACCCTCTATCTGTGACACCAAACGGCCTCTCTTGCTAACATTTAAAGGTTACAGTTTTTTCCCCAATTCTTCTAATTCCAAATGCAATGACTTTTCAAATATCTTCCAGCTGCTTCCTGCCTGGCCCAAGGATCTCAATACCAATCCTTTCCTTTTGGAAAATGCTCTGAACTCCATCAAAGCCCTATTAGATATGTTCTCTCACTTGCTGGGAAGAGAGAGTTATTGTTATTATTGTTATCATCACTGCTAATAATAATAGCTGGCATTTTAAAAACCCTTCCAGGCTTGTAAAGTGCTTTACTGATCTCATTTGATTGTTACAACAACCTTATTTCAAGTCCTGGTTGGGCACTAACTAGATGCGTGACTTTGGGCAAGTCATTTCTCCTCCTAACCATCAGGAAAACGAAAGGCGGTGTAGAAGCTAGAGCCCTGGGCCTGGAGTCACTTCTATGGCTCTTCTGTAAATGTGGACAGATCTCAGCTCAGCATTTTCAAACCTCGTCAACATATTTCCGGAGATCGGAGTAGGAAACAGATCTGTTTCCTGGTGGTTTGGGTGCTAGTCTTGGAGTTAGGAAGACTTGAGTTTGAGTTCTGTTTTGAACTCTAGCTGTGTGCGATGCTGAGTGAATTACTCAACCCATGCAAATGTCTCCAAACTGGAAATTGTAAAGATCCCTCCAGGATGGATAATGCGGTGGCACAGTGGATAGAGTATCAGGTCTGGTGTTAGGAAGACTCATCTTCCTGAGTTCGAATCTAGCCTCAGATACTTCCTGGCTGTGTAACCCTGGGCAAGTCACTTATTCCTGTTGGCCTCACTTTTCTTCTCTGGAAAATGACCTGGAGAAGGAAATGGCGAGTCACGGAGGAAACCCCAAATGGAGTTACAAAGAGTCGGTCAGACAACAATTATTTCACAAGGTTGTTGTAATGCTGAGCTAAGAGCCTGCATGGAAATCAACAAGCAGTAGGAAGCAGGTACTATACCTGCTGGGCACTGTGCTAGGTGCTGGGGAAACCAAATGCCCTCCTCCCCCTCTCTAAGTCATTGCAAATGCCAAGGTGCTAGAGAAATGCCATTATTCTCATCAATCTGACCTTCTTTCACAGACTTTTCCCATTCTCATGAATTCTCCTAAAGGTCAGTTCAAAGTACATGCCATGATTCGGCACTGTTGCCCCACAGGATTCTGATGCTTGGGCCTGGTCTAAGAATGGTGAATTTGGGCTTTCCCTAGACATGTCTCTGGTCCGTCAGTAACCATGTTCACAAGGTGAGATTTGCAACCCAGAGTACCTGAGCTTATTGTCCTTTTGAGAGTATTTTGTTAACTCTCTGAACGTCATTGGTGTTGTATCTTATTGTCTGAATAGGCTGCCAAAGGGGCCCAGAGCCTTGAGATGCTAACGGGTATGGCCAGGACAAACAGCCCAATGGCAAAGCACAGAGGAAGTTGCTTGGTTGTCCTGGTGTCCTTGGATTCTTGAGCCACTGCTGGGGGACCAGCATGGGGGGATGAACTTGTGTGTTATCAGTGGCAGTCCAGGACAGGACCTGGGTATAAGGCGTGGCTACTATAGAAGCAGGATGAAGAAAGGCAAGGCAGGGGGTCCGAGTTTCTGAGAGCAGACTAGGTGTCCACTGAAAGTTGGTGTCCCAGCTGCTAAGCAGGAGAGGAGATCGAGGTATAAGGGACAATGCCTTTGGCCACTTGTTTTCTCTCCTTTGTACTTCCTCTCTCCCATTCTTTGTCTACCAGAAATACTAATGTGAAGAATCATTTGGCAGTAAACTACTCATTCCCCAAAAGTGCGCTGGTCCTGTTGGGACCATAGGACTCCATGCCTACCCTAGTCCATTAGTCCTCTCTGAGTAGTTTAAGGGGAGGGAGATGGTTCAAGTCCCAGTAACAATTCTGCTGGTCCAGGATTGGAAGAAGAAATAAAGACAGGTAGAAGAGACAGAGCTAGGTGTGATGTATTCCCTGCACTCAAGGGCATAAGTCTACATAAATAAGAACAATCACCAGCATGCTTATTTGTGTATATGTAACCTCCTTTCAGTAAAATGGGAATTCCTTGAGGGAATATATTATGTCATTTTATTTTTCATTTCTGTACCCTGAGTGCCTAGCCCGGTGCCTTGTACTTAATGAATATTTATGGAACTGAATCAGTTCCCTGGGAACAAGACATGTGAGACTAAAGCCTTTTCCCTTTATGCCAGAGTGACTGTAATGCTAGATCAGGGAGTGCCTCAGACATCACACATCTGGGTTTCAGCAAGGCATTTGACAAGGTGTTTCACACAATCATCCAATTCCACAGATTTGTAGCTGCTTGAATGAACACGCCTAAGGAATGTCGCTTAATGGATCCATCTCATCTTCCTGCCAGGCTCTCAGTTTGCTCAGCATTTGCTATCGGTGACGTGAGACAAAGTCGAGAAATGGCACGCTTAAGCTGGGAGATGCCAGGATCGGGCTGCAAACATATTAGAATGCCCAGGGATGCGGGACAAAAATCAAATAGATGAAGGTGGCTTCAATACTTTTAGTAGCAAGGATTTAATGGGGGGAGGATTCCCTTGGCCAAAGCCAACCACAGCTTCCTCCACACTTATTAGATGGATTCAGGAGCTGTAGTGAAAAAAATATGCTGGTGGCTAAGCTTCTGAACCTTTCTGAACTTAGCTAGACAAACCCTTGAACCACAGACATACATCTGCCCTGTCTTTCGGCCAGATGCTATACTGAGCTGGGCCTGTGCTTTTCTGGCTCAGCAGGACCAGGTAGAATTTGCATCATCCTCCCTGAAAGCTTTGCAGAAGTCAGGATACCTTCCACTCCCCAGAGAGTCACTAGACATGGCCTACTTCAATAGGGAACAGTGCAAATGACTCTACTTGATTTGAACAAATCAACCATGCAGCACACAGGATGTGTGAGAGACAGATATTCATGAGAAATAGGCATAGTGGTATGTGTGTGATGTGTGTGTTTGCGTGTGTCTGTATGTTGTCTATGTGTGTGTCTATGCTATGTGTGTGGCCTAAAAGCTCAATGCTAGTCAGTATGCCCCAGAACTCAGAGAAGGAAATGAGGTGTTGGCTTGAATTAACAACAGTGTGGCATGTAGAATGGGAAGAAGAGGCTCCCTCATTTGCAGAGTCTATCTTTTAGGAAGGACCGTGACGAGCTACAGTTTATGGGAAGGGAGCTACCCAGTACCGTAAAGGGATTCCACATGATGCCAGCTGAGATCTGGCTGATGACTTACTGGGAAAGCAGGAACAAATAAGGCTTGAAGTGTTTACTTACTATGGAATGCAAAGAGGAAAAAAGACAGGCACTGCCTGCCTTCAAGGAGGTGACATTCTCATAAGAGAAGATGACACATCTGACAGCGGCAGTGAGGGAAGGGTGTTTGGGACTGGGAAGTCACAGGAATGGTGAGTGGGGCCACAGGGAAATTGGCTGACTCATCCTTTCGAGGAATAGCAGTACTGTCCCCTAGGCTAGAAGTGGAAAGGTGGAAGAGAGGGCATGTGTGTGTGTGTGTGTGTGTGTGTGTGTGTGTGTGTGTGTGATCTGTTTGGGCTAGTTGTAGAGAACACTCACCAATGGAAACAATGCCCTCCCCCAGGTTGCAGTGGGGAGAGGAGCTGGCCTTGAGCGTAGCTTTCTAATCTGGGAAGCAGTAGCTCTTACCCCTTCTTCTTATCAGGGACACTTTGGTGGTCTGTCTGGCGAAGTCTTTTCCAAATAACATTTTAACTAACTGAAGGAAATGCTGAGTTTCAGTTAGAGGTTAGTGAAAATAAAGATGCTGTCTTGTTTCCATCCAAGTTCACAGACCCCTTGAAATCCAGCCAGGGACTCCCCGGGGGTCTGTGCACCCTAGGTTAAGAACCTCTGATTTATGAAGAACAGATTGTTTTTGCTCACCCATGGAGAGGAGAATTTGGCTTAATGGCTAGAAATCATAGAAAGGAATATTTGAGCTCTTCACAGGAAAATCTTCTTCACCGGGAGAGCAATACAGAACAATGGGCTACCTCAAAGGGCAGTCTTTGCCCCCTCAAAGAGGGTCTTTAAGTGGAGGCCACATGGTTCCTCACTCTCCTGAGGGAATTTCGTCCGTATTGGTTGGATAAGGAGACTTCCCAGATCCCTTTTAGTTCCCAGGAGATTCCACGAGTCTAAGTGAGAGGGAAGTCGTTATTGATCTCAACAAAAAGCAGAGTTTCCTAATAATCCAAACTGTCCTTGGCTGCAATGGGCTGCTTTGGAAGGTAATGGATGTCCAGGTGGGGATGGTAGAAAGGGAATTCTTCTATTGCCACATCAATTATGGAAGGTTTCTATGATTTCGTGACTGTTTCCTCCTTTCTAACCTCAGCTGAGATTTTCCTGACATGGTGCAGATAAAGAGAAAAGAGAAAAGTGGGTGAGAGAGAAGGGGACAAGGGAGAAAAGGGAGAGAGAATCTTGGCTTGGCAACTGACCAGTCAGAGACATTCTTGGAAGAACTCCACTCCAGCTGTTCAGTGAAGGCTTGCTCGGTATACAGTAGAAGTTATTACAATTACAACTCCCTCGAGTTTCTTAACTTCATAACTACAGTTTCCTAATCGAAATCCAAATAGTAATTAAGTGCAAAGCCTTCTCTGAAGTGGCTTGTTGATGATGAAGTAAAAACCAGATGCTGAGGTTGCAGAGTAGGCTGAGATGAAGAAAAACAAGACATGACTTATTGAATTCCAGCTGCCTCTGACAAGGATTTGCTATGCCACCTGATCGGTCCAGAGCAGGCTGAAAAAAGAAATCTTTAATCATTAATTCTCTTAATTGGTTCCAATACCTTTGCAGAGCAGTTCTGCCATTAATGGCTCCCGTCTCTGCCAGCCCGAGAATGGAGGAAAGAGAATTTCTACAAAAGCAGTCTGAAGAATAGGTCATTAAGAACTTTTCCCTAATAAGGCTCTTAATTAGGAGATAGCGCTGCAGAGAAGGGCCTGCTATCTACACATAAGAAACAAGTGCAGGGCTGGTAGTTGTAGTTCAGAGCCAAATGCTTCTGCCACATTCTCCAGTGGATTCTCTGATGTTACAGAGGGGCCATGGCGGGATGGAGGCAGAAGACTTAGGCCAACAAACATGCACTGTGCTTCTTTCATCAAAGCAAATGCAAAAGACATGTTTATCCCAATCTCTGATAACAGAAAGAATCCCAGAAATATAGAATGTATGACCTAGAAGAAACCTCAGCCACCATCTCACAGAACCCGTACGAGAACAAGAAGCTCTCCTATGATACAAAAGACAACCACAGGACCATCTAGCCTCTGCTTGGGTCAGGGGCAAGGGCTCCCCACTCCGTTATTTGACATAGTTCTAACTGGGGGAAGTGGTACCTGACATGTAGCCTAACTTGATCTCAGTGAAGTCAGCTCCCCTCCCCTCCTCCACTGCCTTGGAGTTCTGCCCCTGGGCCCAAACATGGCATGTTCAAGTCCTCTTCCACAAGATAGCCCTTCGAATAATCATAGCCAGCTTCCCTGATCCTCCCGACCCACACAGTCTTCCGTAGCCTAAATATCTCCAATTTATTCTGTGGATCCTCATATACAGTAGCATAGCCTTGAGGCCTTTCTGCTTCCCAGGTGCCTTCCACTGGATGCTCTTGCTTACTACCGTCCCTATCAATGATGATATTTTTGTTTCTGCCTTCATATCTCCAATACTTAGCACATTGACTGACAGGTAGTAAGTGCTTGCTATTTGTTCCACTGACTGAAACAAAAAGCAGTTTCCCTTAATGGGCACTGATTGGTTCTGAGAGCAAGTTGGCAGCAGATCTGACTTTATTTCCATGGCAGCATGAGGAATCAGGAAAACCTCCATCTTGGCTGCCATCTTCACCCTGCCTGCACAGCAATCACATCACCCTCTTGCAAACAATTGGCAGATCTTTCCCTAGATTTCTCAGAGGGAAAGTAAAGTCACACACAAAAGTCCTACTGACTTTGATATGCTAACCCAACGTTAGCCTGGCCAGAAGTGGGAAGAAATGTGAAGATTGGATTTATCTCTCCCCTGATTGTAACAATAAAGACACTTAGCTCTTCCTTTATTGGGAAGATTGAATTATAATCCACAATCTATTTTTAGATTTTAATCCCCAAAAGGTGGTAACTCATTATTTGAAGTAGATCAACCCATTTTAACTACAAAAAAGGTGTTAAGTAACTACAAAAGGTATAATCTAACCAAAGAAGGTGTGAACTAAAGAATGGGCAGTCCTAGAGAAAAGTGTCTGCTATAATAGGTAGATGTGAAATTTAGTGGAGGTGACACAAGAGAAAAAGATCTTTAAAAAGAGCATCAGAGGCCAGAAGAAGATATATTCGATTTGAGGAGATCGAAGAGCTCTCTAACTCGGAGGAGAGACTATGGAACTGGACTCCTGGAGGAACTCATGCAGGAGACCTCAGACTACTTTCCATTTTAGACGGTCACTGTTGGTGAGTGAAAGGCTGACATAGTGACCTTGCCTTTCTTGGAGGTCTAAAGCTCTGAGAAAGGCCCATTGTCTTGAGACTTTTTTCCCCTGGCTGGGGCTTGGAAATTCTAACTGATATCAGAAGAAGCCAGATCTCTCTCTCTCTCTCTCTCTCTCTCTCTCTCTCTCTCTCTCTCTCTCTCTCTCTCTCTCTCTCTCTCTCTCTCTCTCTCTCTCTCTCTCTCTCTCTCTCTCTCTCTCCCTCCCTCCCTCCCTCCCCTTTAATATCTTCCCTGTTCTGTAAAGAAACTACCAAGGAGCAGAACCAGGAAAACATTGGACACAGAGACTGATACATTGTGGTACAATCGAAGGTGATGGGCTTCTCCATTAGTGGCAATGCAGTGATCCTGAACAATCTGCAGGGATCTAAAAAGTATTATCCACAAGCAGAGGATAAACTGTGGGAGTATAAACACCGAGGAAAAGCAACTGCCTGACTACAGGGGTGGAGGGGATAGGACTGAGGAGAGACACTAAATGAACACTCTAATGCAGATACCAACAACATGGAAATGGGTTCGAATCAAGGACACACGTGATACCCAGTGGAATCATATGTTGGCTATGGGAGAGGTGGGGGGGGGAGAAAAGAAAACAATCTTTGTTTCCAATGAATAATGTTTGGAAAAAAACAAATAAAATAATGTTAAAAAACATAATGATAATGTTTGCTATTATTTGCTATAAATTTGCTACTATTTGTTATAAAGGAGAATTTTTACTGGAAAAAATAAACTACCATAAATTCCATTTACTTTAGTAATTTATTTTGGGATTTAGAAATTAAATCCCTGGTGACCACCTATATAAATATTCAGAGTCCAAACACAAATAAATTTAACAGAAGTGACAGGTTTATTCTCTAAGTCATTTAACCTGCAGAGGAAGAAGGAAAATCCTTTACTACTGGACTCCCTGAGCTTATGAGGGGTGTCTATGGGGAGCCCCTTGTGCATCAGGCACTGTGCTAGGAGTTGGAGGCCACAAGGCGACAGTGAAAAACAAATCCCTCATCTCAAAAAGCTTACCTTCTACTGGGTGATATGACATGCCAAGTAGGGAAGTCGAGACACACAATCACCACAAACCCAGAGAAGCTGAGGGCTAGAAGAGACCTTGGAGATCAGTCAGTTGGTATTGGCCCCCTCTTCTAACTCTCATGTTGGAGATGCAGAAACTAAGGCCCCAAATGGGCCAGAGTCTTGCCTACCTCCTCTAGAATAGAATACAAACTTTTTCTATTTCAAATTCCAAGTCTTCATAATCTGTCTCCAGTCCACCTTTCCCCAGTTTTTGTACATTTTCCCCTTCACATAGCCAAACTGGTGTACTTGCTCTTCTCCCATGACCTATTCGATATACCTTTGCTTGGCTTGTCCCAATGCCAACGGGATAAGTCATCCTCATGAATGCCTCTTAGAATTCCTAGCTTCCTCCAAGGCCCATTGGAAGGATCCTTACTAAAGGCATCCTTTTCTGATGTCCCCTCTCCACTTCTATATTACCGGCCATTTATTTTGTGTTTACTTATCTATGTATGCTTCATTTCCCCGAAGAGAATGGAAGCTCCTAGAAAGCAGGTACTTTTGTGTCTTTCTGGTCTCAATTCCTAGCATGGTACCTGGCAGCAATTAGGTGCAAAAAGACATGTCGTATGAATGAATAAATGAAGTTGATCCATTCAGAGCCACTACTTTTCAGTCCTAAGGAAATGTGTCCCCAATGCTCCTAAGTGGTTCTTAATAACAGATTCTTTCTTGTGGTAAATATACATCAGAATTTGGGTTAGGCTTAGAAATGCAATTAAGATAACCCTAATTCCATGCTGAAAAGTTCAGTCTCTGGCCCAGCCCCATATTTCTGGGCAGGTGTATTTGGGGGGCTGCTTTCAATCTAATGTTTGTGTGTGTGTTTGACACAAGGGTGTAAACCTGAGTTCAGGGTTCACTGGGAAAACATGTTATACCTGAGAGCTGAATACCCATTTGATGGAAAAACACACTGGCTGTGGAGAGCTTAATGGTATGATATGATGAAAGACCAATGAAAGAAAAATACCAGGAATTGGCCTTCTCCCAAAGGAACAGTGCCGATGACAGATGGACTGAGGTTCTAACCTCAAATATGCCACTTGTTAGCTGTGTGCCTACAGTCAAGGCAAAAAATCATGGAATCTCCAAGTTAGGAGGATGCTTATCAGTTACTGAGTCAGTCTGTCTGTCTGTCTCCTTCCCTCCCTCTCATTTTAATAATAATCATCACTCTTACTTCCCAGCAACTTCCTGCTCATCCTCTCCATGAACCATCCACCATGAAGACTTCTCCTATAAGAAAGAAGTACGGCTAAGCAGAAGCAATGTCTGTATAGGCTATATCTGCTAAGATATGTTCCTCAGGTCCTCCATGTCTCAGTTAAGAGGAGGCAGACATGTTTCACCAATAGTTCAATGAGGCCATATTCGTCACTGTTTTATATCTCTCTTCTGCATGAAGTCACTTCTGGTGGGAGAGGCCTGGGTTTGGAATCAGAGGACCTGTATTTTGACTCGATTCTGCCCTTTACTACCTGCATGACCATTACCAAGTCCCTTAACCTGTCTGAGCTTCAGTCTCCTCAACCATGAAGGAGGGTGCTGGACTAGATGACCTCCAAAGTCCTTTAAGAACTAAAGAATCCCCACTCTAACCTTCTCTTCTCCAGCCCAAATGGCCTGAATTTCTTCAGCTCATCCTCATATGGCTTGATTTGAAGGGCCTTCACCAACCCAGCTATTCTCCTTTGGATGTCCTCGAATTTAGCAGTATTTTCCCCTAAACTGTGCCTCTGTTTGCTCAAAGGTAAATGGCACTTCTTTATCAATTACAGGTTCTTGCCAACTGTGGAACAGGCTTTCTGAAGAACTCAAAGGGGAACTATTGATGCTCTATCATATTATTCTTCCAGGCATGCTATATGATTGCAGATTTGCCACATACAAGAAAGATCTCAAAAGCATCAGGATGCACCCAGAATGACTGAATGCGGTAAACTGGCTAAGGGTCTGAACAAAATGTTCCGTGCTTCAGGCAATTAACAAAACCTAAGCCTCCAGAATAGCAATCACAATTTCCCATCAGCCAATAATTCAAATGGACAAAGTCAAGAGAAATAACATCATAAATAATGAAAAAAAATCATGATTTACCATAGATGCCCCCATAGGCAGTGAAATAGATGGAAGGAGTGGTTGAGAAAGTTAAGCAAAAAGAAAGCACAGTGAGATGAAATAGTACACCCCAGTTCTCCCTCATGGGTACTGCAACAAAGATCTCGGAAGAGTACCAGACGAAGAAAAGATAAATAAATCCAAGAAGAAACTGCAGTGAGTTATTTTTTTCCAGCCTAAGTCAATAGGTAGAGACAGCCAGATGCCTGCAGGCACTAGGGAGAGGGTCCAGCTAGGAAGCCCCCAGGCAGAGCCTGGAGACTAAACTAGAACATGGGACTAAATTAGAGCCCGAGGTGATATATTGGGTCAGAGAGCAATCAAGATTCAGCAGTGACTAGGTGGACCTACCGGGAGCAAGAATAGGAGCCATTTGGCAGTTGACTCAGGGAACCATGATTCTCTGAAGAGGGGACCTTCAGGGCTGACATGTGGCTGTATACCAGGGTGAGGTGCAGCTAAGGATCCAATTGAGACCTAGCCTAAGGCTGTGGACTAAACAGCTGGAGCTGGAAAGGAGCGGGAAAAAGAAGCAAGTGGCTACCAATAGTCACAAATTCAGGTTCCAAATGTGATCTGATGCCTGCAGCTGAGTGACCAGGGCAAGGAGCTCAAACCCAAAGACAGTCTATGGTTCCATTGGTCTGAACCTTTAGAGCCTTCCAGTAGCATTTCATATAGCTGGGCAGCTTCCTGGAGCTACATGTAAATCTTGAAATCTCTCAGACTTGTGAATGTTAAAAATTTCCCCATCGGGGAATTCTTAATTGGAACAAATTCCCTACTGAGAAACATTCCCCATTTTGATGTGAGAACTCGCCAGGATCAGAAATGGGAGGACCTCTACTCCAACTGTACTTAAGACTGCTTTAGGAGAGAAAACTCCTTGCTAAACAAAGAAAGTACTTGTCTCCATGCTTATGGTGGGGCAAGGAGTTCTTTGAGCCAGGCCTGTTTTTAGAATTGATACAATGGGATGCTAGGTACCTAAAAGGGTCGGGCAAATTTTCTCTTGATGAGATTAGTTGACTCAGCTGTGTTTTCTCTCGTTCAGACTTACTGAGGAGATTGGTTGACACAGCAGCATTTTTTCTGATTCAGACTTACTGAGGAGATTGATCGACTTAGCAGGAATTTAGATGGGCAGTCCTTTGGACTAAGGGTCTACAGTAATTGGTAGATGTAGGGACTTAGGGGAGGTGACATGGGAGAAAAACCCCTATATAAGAAAAAGCAGAATCTCTTGAGGAGATATCCTTTTGGAGGAATTCCTTTTGGAGGATCTCTGATGAGGACCACTTGGGAAGAATCTCTTGAGAGAGGCTCTGGAGAAGGGAATCTCTTGGAGGACAATCTCTAAGGAGGTCTCGCTGGAGCTCCTCTAAGGGGACTCTGTCCCTCTGGAGGCTCTGGAGAGAGGCCCTTTGGAACAGTCTCTGGCTGGAAGGCTCTCTGGTGAAGTCAGCTGAGATGGAGCTGGCCTGGTGTCACTAGAATCCTTGTTTAGGCAGACCTTGTGGTGAGTGTTAAAAGACTGACTGACTGATTCTCTCTCTTAAGACTCAGGTCTAGGCCATATTGGCTTGAGGCCCTTCATAATTATTCCTTTCCTACTTCTTCTCTAATTCCTCATTATATTATTAATTAAAAATCTCTATAAAACCCAGTTGACTTGGGTATTTGAATAACTGGGAATATTTCCCTGGCGACCACCTTATATTTGATTTAAAACCAAGACACTGTAGTGAAACATATTTTCTGTGGTCAAATTTACTCACCCTCTCTTATATCTATCACAATTTATATCTTCCACCATTTTAACTCACTACAGTTTAAGACCTCAACCATTTTAAATCTAACATACAATCAGGGAAAAGTCTACATTTGTGTCATCTAGACCCAAACTGGGGTCAATCAGGAGCTTCCAGAGCTCAGACCAGGATCAGATTTCACCCTAAGTCAGATTGTTTAGGATGCACTGAAAGTCTCAAGGTTCCTGGCATGAACCTCCTCTGATGTTCTTGAAAATCAAAGTACTCTGTTCACAGAGAAAGCAACAACAGGACTCCCTCCCAAGAGCCCAAAGCAGCACGAAACAAGGCCCTGACATTCCCCCAGGAGCATATAGCTATAGATCTGACACAAAGTTCCAATTCAGGAAACTGGGCTTAAAGAATGAATACACAGAGACCCATGAGAAAGAGCTGTGATGGTGTTAGGAGCCCCCAAGGCCCAGTTCAGAAGAAGAGAATTACCCCAAGACTTCTGGGCCACAAGGTCAACTAAGATTTCTCCCCCAAAATGAAAAGAGGTTGGGTTTTTTTTAAGTTAAATGAAAGCTCTAAGGGAAAGAACTGGAAAAGAAATAAGAGGTGTAGCAGAAAGGCTTGAAAGGGGGATAAGAGCTTAGTATTGCCCTATGCCACTGGGATCACTGGAGAAGGAAATAGCAAACCACTGTGGTTGGTGTCCTTGCCAAGAAAACATCATGGATAGCTTGGGTCCATGGAGTGATAGTCAGACATGACTAAAAAATAACAGCAACAACAATATTGCCCCAAAGGAGATTAAGCATAAGGAAAAAAGACAAAGTGTCATCTTTATAGAGGAGGAGTAACAAAAAGATCCAAATTAAAAAAAAATAGTGAGACAAACGAGGGAAAATATAAATGTAGGCCTTATAATTTTGAATGTGAATTAATGGATTAAACAATCCCATGATGCCCTAAATACTGAATAAGTCAAAGGAAAAATCACAGATGCATTGCGTAGTTATAGAAAGAAAGTATTAATGATGAAACAACATATCTTGAACACAGCAGGAGTCCTCAGGGGATAAACGCAGGTAAGCCCTGTACCAAAGCTCATTGGTATGGGCCCTCTCCTCATTGGTAGATATGAATGTGGGACAGAAACCAAGGAATATTAAATGCATCATGCACTGATAACAACACAGTGAAAATTCTATTTAATGAAGGGCAGGTGAATAAGGGATTCAAATTAATTAGAAACTAAATAATACAATCCCAAAGAATGGTGGATTAAGGAATAAATCACAGAAATGATAGATAGATAATTTCATTAATAATAATGGCAACAAAGAGGGGGCAGCTGGGTAGCTCAGTGGATTGAGAGATGGGAGGTTCTAAGTTCAAATCTGACCTCAGACACTTCCAGCTGTGTGACCCTGGGCAACTCACTTGACCCCCTTACCACTCTTCTGCCTTGGAACCAATACACAGTATTGATTCCAAGATGGAAGGTAAAGGTTTTCATTTAAAAATAATAATAACAATAATGGCAACAAAAGGAAATGTATCAAAATTTGGGGCATTTGACAATAACACAGTGCATAGAGGAAAATTCATATGCTTGAACACTTTCATAGGCAAAAGAAAAATATCAATGAATTAAATTTATCATTTTTTAAATCTTAGAAGAAAAACACATTTAAAACAACCAATTAAAAATCAAAATAGAAATTCTAAAAAAATCAATAAAGAGATAAACAAAATTGAAAGAAAAACAATGAATTTAAAAATGTAGCAAAGAAAAATCATTAATTTGGTTAAAAAAAGAGGAAAACTAAATTACTAGTAGGAAAAATGAAAAAGAATTCCTAACAAACAGAGGAAGAAGAAATCAAGGAAATTATCAGAAACATTTTGCCAAACCAAATGGTAAAAAAGGCAATTTAAATGAACTGAATGGATGTTTTCAAAAATATAAAATTTCCAGCTTTACAGAATAAGAAATAGATCATTTAAATAAGAATCTCAGAAAAAGAAACTGAACAAGCCATAAATCATCTCCCAAAGTTCAAATCTTGGAACCAGGTGGCATTACAAGTGATTTCTCCCAAACAGTCAAAGAATAATTCATACAAATATTATATAAGCTATTTGTAAAAAAAAAAAAAAGGATAAAATGGAACTCCTCCAATTCCATGATAGAGAAATGGCCTTGATATTTAAATCAGGTCAAAACAGAGAAAGAAAACTAAAACCCAATATCCCTAATGAACACTGATGTGATTTTAAAAAAATAACAGTAAAGGCTAAAGTAATATATAGAAGAACTGTATACCATGATCCACTTAGATTTATACCAGGAAGGCAGAGTTGATTTGATGTTAGGAAAACTAAATATAAAAGACAATATTAATAATGAAAACAACAAAACTCGTGATTATCTCAAAAGGGGCAGAAAAAGCTTTTGACAAAACGACTCGCCCATTTCAGTGAAAACCCCTAAAAACCACATGAATCAATAAATAGATCTTTCCTTAATATGATAAATATTATGTGTCTAAAATCAAGAGCCAGAGTTATTGGTAATAAGGATGAACTAGAGGCCTTTCTCATAGAAGCAGGAAGAAAGGATGCCCATTAGCACTACTATGTAGGACCAGAAATGCTATCTATACCTAGAAGAAAAAGAAATGGAGGGACTAAACATAGGCAACAAGGAACGAAACGATCACTTGTAGCAGATGACATCCTGGTGCATTAGAGAATCTTAGAGGCAATTGAAAACTAATCAAAACAATGAATATATTCAGCAAACTTTCAAGGTATTAAATAAATCCACATAAATCATCACCACTTTGGCATATTACCAACAAAACTCAACAGGAAGAGAAAGAGAAATTCCATTTAGAAATATTAAAATAGCTATTTTAAATCCTATGATTTGTTTTATGAAATAACCAAGATGTTATTTTGTAAAATAACTACAGGATTGGTGAAATATTTGGGAGTCCATCTACCAAGAATACAAAGAAGCTACATGGATAGAAAAGTAAAATACTCCATGGAAACAAAAACAGACCTAGCTCTTTGGAGAAATATTAATTGTCCATGGACAGGCTGAGCCAATAGGATGAACATGGCAATACTACCCCAATTGTTTTACTTATTTAGCACTATACCAACCAAAACACCAAAGGATTACTTTACAGAAAAATAGTGACAAAAATCATCTGAAGGAACAAAAGTGGTCAAGAAGTTACAGGGAAATAATGAAAACTAATGGGAAGGAGGGTGCCCCAAACGTACAATTTGGTGCTAATTTAAAAATGGAGATGTTGATCAGTGGAACAAATTAGTACACAGCATAGAGGAGCAAAAGAACTTAGTGCTTGATCACACATGTTGACATATTCAACAAAGGCTGCTAGAAAAAGTGGATGGTAAGTAGCGTGACATAAATTGCTGTTGTTCAGTTGTATCCGACAAAAAACTGGAGTGGTTTCCCATTTCCTTTTACAACTCATTTTACAGATGAGGGAATTGAAGCAAACAGAGTGGAGTGACTTGTCCATGATCATACAGCTAGGAAGTGTCTGAGGCCAGACTTGAACTCAGTTTTTCCTGACTCCAGGGCTGCCTTGGCACTCTCTCCACAGCACTACCTAGCTGCCCATTGGCATAAATTAGATATACACCAACATCTCACATCACTTACCAGGAAAAGCTCTAACTAGATATGTGACTTAGATATAAAAAGTAACCAAAAAGACAAGGTAAAAAGAAAGAACAGGGAGAGAGGGAAATTAGGAGGGTAGATTCATGGAGGGACTAATCATAATCAAAACAAATTCTTACCTTAAAGGGTGGATTCTGAAGCAGTCAAGATGGAGTATTAAACCTAAAGTCAGGAAGATATGAGATCAAATTTGGCCTCAGATAGTCTCATGATGAGTGACCCTGGATAAGTCATTTAACTTTCCCCAGGCCTTGTCTTGCTCATCTGTAAAATGGGAAAAATAATAGCATCTACTTCCCAGGTTTTTGTAAGGTTCAAACAAGGTAGTATTTGCAAAGTACTATGCAAATCTGAAAATGCTATATAATTCTAACTATTATAACAAAGAAGAAATTACACGAGATAAAAGAGGATCACAGATAACAAATGAATGATTTTGTATATATAAAATTAAAAAGTATTTGATCAAAGCCAATGCATCTAAAATTAGAAAGGTAACAAGCCCAAATGTGAAAAAAATCCTCATAGCAATTTTTTGGATGAGACTTTTCATTTCTAAGATACATGAGTAGTTAATTCAAATTTATAAGAACTAGAACCAATTGGCCCTTGATAAATGGTCAAATGATGCGGACAGGTAGTTTTTAAAGGAAAAAAGTCAAGCTATCAACAGCCACATGAAAACTGTTCCATATCACTAACTACTAGAGAATTGCCAATTAAAAAGAAAACTGACAAATGGTGAGGGGCAGCTGCAAGAAGACTGTATCCGTGCACCGTTGGAGGAGGTGGAGAAGAAAAGGACATCTTTGTGTGTGTGTGTGTGTGTGTGTGTGTGTGTGTGTGTGTGTGTGTGTGTATCTCTCTGTCTCTGTCTGTCTCTGCCTCTCTCTCTGCCTCTGTCTCTCTCCTCATCTCCTTGTCTCTCTCTTCCCCCTCCTCTCTCTCTCCTCCTCTGTCTCTCTCCCCCTCTCCTTCTCTTTCTCTGTCTCTCTCCCCCTCCTCTGTCTCTCTGTGTGTCTCTCCCCCCCTTTCCTTCTCTCCCCTTCTCCTTCTCTCTGTCTCTCTCTCCACCTCTCCTCTCTTTCTCTTTCTTTTTTATACACACACACACACACACACGTATATATAGTGATGGTCAAATTTTGAAAACAAAGAAGCTGTATGTCATTAGAAAATGGCCATCCAAATGATGGCATCTGACCGTAACACCATATTATTGCGCCACGAGGAATGGCAAGTCCATAGACTTCTTCAGTCACGGCCACTGTGAGAGTCAGATCTCCCGAACTTTGTACATTTGCTCCAGAAGTTTCCTTTTTCTCGTCAATTCAAGCAGAGAAGCGGTGGGGGAGAGAAGAGATTCTTGTCTATGGAACAAAAAGAATTTGCAAGTCAGGAGAAGCAGGGGAATATCTGGAAAATGTGAGCTGCAACTGTGTTGAGGAAGAAGGTGTGGCCAGAACCCAGTATGTGCTGATCTGTCTGTCCTTTCCTATGGCCAGTCCTGGAGAACGGGATGCCGGGTGGGGAGCCACAGCTTAGGAAGGATGCTGGGATGCTGGTAAGGCAGAGGGTGTGCAGAGGAGGGCCAGTGGGATGATGTCCCTGTGCTGGGGAGATCTGGGGATCAGCTGAAAGACTGGCTGTGTGAAGATGGGCAAATGATTTTCCTGCCCCTTCCATGGTACAGAACACAAACCTTCTTTTTGGTGTTGTTACTACTCCAGGTACAAAATGTTTCTAATAGTGCTGCTGTTGCTGTTACATTGTGACTTCAGACAATGACCTGACATCTCTGTGCTGAGCTTATACGAAAGCCAGGGAGATGACTGGCAGAGCTCAGGGAAGCTCTTCTAGCTCTAAATCTATGGAATTCTGAATCTGGTGGTGTTTGACCCAAGGAAGAGAAGGGATTGAAGGTGTCCAGGGAAGGAACATGCTGGCATTTTGAATATTTGATGGGCTTCTGTAGAAAAGGGCTAAGGTCTGAACTGGGCCCTCCCTGCCACAATGGCATCCTGGTGGTCTTCTCCAATTGATTCCCCGATGGCACACCCCACAGAAGGTATTTCAAACTTTCTCTTCTCTTTGTCTTCCCTTTTTACACACCTCCTTCCCCCAACTCTTTCAGATGAGAGTTTCCTCTTCCTTCACTGAAAAAAACCTGAGCACATTCAATGCTGAGTTTCCTCTTCGGCTCAAAGCTTCCTGACACTATCTCCCTCCACCGAAGAGGTGGCCCTTCTTCTTATGAAGGCCAACTCCTCTATGCGTGCCCCTGATTCTGTCCCCTTCTAGCTTTGCCAACAGATTGCATCCTCAGTCATGACGTTACCCCCTTGAATCTTCAACCTCTCCCTGTCAATTCAAAACCCTTCACTAGACTCTCCGACTTCTTCAAGTTATTGTTCCATCTCTCCTCCCTTTCTCAGCCAAATTCTATGAAAAAGTTGCCTAAACTCAGTACCTCCCCTTCCTCTCCTCTTATTCCTCACTCTGTCATCTCTAACCTCATTCCTGAATGGAAATTGCTCTCTCCAAAGGTGCCAACAATTTCTCACTTGCCAAATACAATGGTCTTTTTTCAGTCCTCATTCTTCTTGGCCCCTCTGCAGCATTTGACACTACTGACCATCCCTTCTGCCTGTTTGCTCGCTCTCCTAGCTGGGAGAATGTTTACAACCTCTCATCTGGCTCCCTGTCTGACTGCTCCTTCCCAGGCTCCTTTGCTGGCTCACCATCAGTATCACTTCACTAAACTGTAGCATTCTCCATTAATTGCCCTGGACCCTTCTCCACCCCTTCTCTATCCATACTCTCTTGGGAACCTCATTAGCTCACACAGGTGTACCTAAGCAGATCACCCTAGGATCTAGACATGCAACCCCTCTCTCTCCTTTTGGCGTTTCAGTCCCAGGACACTTGTTGGCCACTGGACATTTCAAATTGGATTTCCCAGAAACATCTTGAATCCAAAAGGCACAAATCTTTCTTCCTAAACTTTCCCCATCTTCCAAACTTCTTCCAGATCTTCCCCACATAGCAAAGGCATCTCTGTCCTTCCTGGCTTGAGCCATCGTCTCAGCATTATCTTTGTCCTCTCACTCTCTCTGTCCCCATATATACAACTGGCTGATAATTCTTGCTGCTTATACAGTCGTATTATCTTTTACATCTGATCTCTTCTCTCCACTCCCACAGTCTCTCTCTCATCATCTATCACCCAGATCACTGCGACAGCCTCCAGCTGGCTCTCCCTGCCTTTCCTCTCATCACCCAGTCCATCCTATGCACTGCCACCAAAGTAATTTTCCCTACGCTCAAATAGAACCATGTGTCTTCCCAATCTAAACAACTCTGGGAACTTCCTATTGATTCTAGGATAAAACAGGATTTCTTCTGTTTAGCTTTGAAACCCCTGCATGACCTGGTCCCAATCTTTGCAAATTCCTTGGACATTATTGTCCCTCTCATACTCTGTGATTCAACCAAATTAGCCTCGTGACAGTCTCTCTCTCTCTCTGTCTTTCTGTGTCTCTCTCTCTGTCTCTCTCTCTCTCTCTCTCCCCCCCTCCTCTCTTTCCTCTCTCTTTCTATCATTCCCTCTCTCTCCATATCTCTTTCTTTGTCTCTGTTTCCATCTTTCTCTGTGTCTGTCTCTCCATCACTCTGTCTCTGTCTCTCCCTCTTTCTCTCTCTGTCTCTGTCTGTCTGTTTCTGTCTCTGTCTCTCTCCATTTACATTGGCTCTTCTCCAGCCTGGAATGCATTCCTGCCTCTCCTTCCCTCTACCTCACAAAGCTCTTCTCTTCCTTCAACGCACAGCTCAGCCACCATGTGCAGCCTCTCCTGATCCTGCATCCCAAGTACTAGTGCCATCACTCCTGAACTACTATCTGTCTATCTATGTACATACACATATAACAACATGCACATATATATGTGAACATGCATATATATACATGGATGTGTGGATACATACACATATGTGTACACATGTAACTACCTTCTACGTATTTGTACTGATTAACTTTCTCTTTATGTTCTCTCTATTCTTCTGTGTCCTCACCGTCCCTCTCCTTAGAACACGAGATCTTTTCGAGTGGGGGCCATTTCATCACATGTACAATAAATCCCACATGAGCAGGGAAATTGGGAATATAAGTAAACACCCATGTCTGCACCCCACATGGATGATCTCTCTCTCCCCCTCCTGTTTCCTGCTCCCCACAAAACCCCGAAAGGTATAAGTGGAAGAAGAAGAGCCTGCCTGCCCAGAGGGTGGCCCATTGGTTCAGGTGGACCTCTGGTGCATGAGGTTCATAACAGAGAACTGAAAGCTCCAAAGAGAAGTCCTCGCTAAGGGGCCCTGCAGTACTTGTGTCCCCAGAGCCTGCCACAGCGTTGGGCACTCTGTCATTGATTGGCCCCGTCGGGCTCACCTACCCAGCACACAACTAGTAGCAATGAGTAGAGGTACCCAAGAAGCAGACTTGAGCTCAGGGCAAGACTGAGGAGACTCGTGCTAAGGGGGGTGGACTACTTTGGGAAGTGGTGGCCGCCCAAGGGACGCCCAAGTGAGAGGCCCTTTCCCATTCCAGGATATTGTAACACATCACCCCTGTCCCCCGATCCTGTACATCCCAGTGACAGACAGGTGACCCAAAGGCAGGCCAGCATGACTGGAAGAGAAAGAGACCTTGGCATGGACATTGGCATAGGCAGGAAATAGAGGTGGTCAGGGCAGGTAGTAGGAGGGAGAGAGAACAGCCAACCAGTCCCAAGGCTGCCTTGGAATCTCTGGCAAAGGCCCAGAAGCCAGTGGCCAGTTGGGGGGACACAGATGTGGCCAGGATGAAAGGCCCTGGTGGGTTGTGCCCACCAGAAAAAAGAGCCCACACCTCCATCAAATATGGGGGTCAGAGACAGGTATGAGTGCTCCTGGCACCTCTGCGTCAGAATCATCTGGGGTTTCGTGCTTCATTATGTGTGTGTGTTGCTTTACTCAAGGCTTAGTTGTTAATTTTGAAAAAAAATACTAGTTTAGCTAAATTTTAGTTACTTTAGTCTCTTGGCTGAACCAGATGATGTCCTTGATTCAATAAAGGTTCATGTTTAAAATAAAAAGTAGGGGGCAACTGAGAGGCTCAGTGGATGGAGAGCCAGGCCTAGAGATGTGGGTCCTGGGTTTCAATCTGGTCTCAGACACTTCCCAGCTGTGTGACCCTGGGCAAGTCACTTGACCCCCAATGCCTAGCCTTTACCACTCTGCTGCCTTGGAACCAATACACAGTCCAGATTCAAAGATGGAAGGTAAGGGTTTAAAATAAATTAAATAAAATAAAACAAGAAGTACAATTCCACAGGCACACACCCATCTTAAGGAAACTCTGACTGGGTCCCCATTATCCCCTTGTTACGTCACTCCTCTGAATCTCTTGGGTTTTCATCTGTAAAGTGACTATAAGATATTCTCTTACCCAGCCGGGAGGATGTGACAATCTAATGAGACCTTGGAAAACCCTGATTGCTCAACAGAAGGAAGCAGTACATGGGGCAAAAGCTGCTTTCCTGGGTGCAGGCCTAAAAGCTAGCTCAAAAAACGGGCAGGAAAAGGGGGTGACTTGCTGGCCCGGCCTGGCCTGGGGATACCTTTCTGGGGTCCCACAAACCCTGCAGATGTCCCTGAACCCAGTTGCCAGAGTGTCTCAAATTCCAATGATTCATTCCTCAGGTTTCCTCACTGTTGTTCTTTCAAAATGCACATGTTTCTTGGATAGGAACCCCAGATGCCACTTCCCTGGAATCATGGGGCTCTAGTCTGGGGGGTACACCGATGTAGTGAGCGTCTCCCAGATGTTCCTGACTGTGGGCCTTTCCTGGAGGGTGGGCACACCCTCCTTACCAGTGGGAAGAGAACACCTATAATTGTCTTGGGAGTCACTCCTGGGCACCTGCCCTACATGGCCCCATGCCCTGGTCCCCAGGAAATGTTTCCGAAGGGTCAGGTGTCCATTATGCTCAGTCCACCCAAAGTTGGCCAAGGAGGGTCCAGGCCTTGGCATCTCTCCTGATGAGTCCTGCGGCCCATTGTCCTAGCCTATGCCTTTCAGCACTGAGCCCCCACGTATTCTGAATGCTTCACAGGCTCAAAGGCCACATCAGCCCAGAAGTTTTTGAGTAAGACCTGTACACAGCAGCAAGAATGCCAAACTTGGGGACGAAGGACTTGGGTTCAAATCTTGGCTCTTTCCCTTATAATCTGTCTGTGTGCCTTTGCTTCTTCATCTGGGAAATGAGGGGATGGCCTTGTGAGGACTTCTCGTTCTAGCCCTAAGACCCTATTAACCTTTGCGTGGGATCTGCCCTTTGGGGCCTGGGGGAGGGAATGAGAGCTGGGCCCTGTGCTTGAGGAGTGGAAAGTCTCGTTTGGGAGACAAGTGTAATGTGCATGAAATGATTCATGCTCAGGGCAGAAGAATATATCATTAGGCCCTTAATTCTGCTTGGCGAGCCCTGATTAAGTGATTAATGGCAGGCATGGAAGAGCAGATTATGAAATTCAACCTCCAACATTGATCGGGCGCCTCCTGGGTGCCAAGCACTGAGCAGGCTCCATGGGTTTTCCCTTGGAGCAAGTTGCCAGGCTGGGGAAGGTCAGGGATTCCTTCTCAGAGGCAGAAAGTATAATCCAGATGACTGCAAAGGGAGCGGGCTAGCTCTCGGCAGCTTAAAGGGACCAGGTTCATAGACTGGGTCTAACGAGAGAGCAGCTCGGGCCCCCAAAGAGCCAGATGCAGGGCCAGGCCACAGGCTGAACCAGAGAAAGGGCTGGGTGAGGGAGAGCCAGCTCTCCTCATGACAGCCAGATTAGGTTTGACCTACTGGTTAGACTGAGGAAAGCCAAGGGGGGAATGTGGGTGAAGAATGCCCCCAGTACTTTGTTTCCTTTCAGAGAGCCACTTGGGAAAGCCTGTACTGGCATCCCATGGGAATGAGCCCTTTCAGCTGGAACGGGTGGGGAAGAGAGCAATTATGGGTCCGCACAGTGCTAAGCGGTTCCCAGATCTCATCTCATCTCATCTCATCTGAATTAGGGTTAGTGGGGAGGGGGAAAGCTTCCCCCCAAAGGCGAGTTTGGGGCCGGCCCCTGAAGGATGCAGAAGATTTGGGTAGAAGGTTCAAAGCAGAGACTTTGGGAAATCAAGGTGAGCAGGGAGGAAGGAAGGATGGATGCAAGAATGGAGGGCCAGAAGGAGGGGAAGTGCACAAATTCTGTTAGATGGGGAAAGCTAGGTGGCCTGTCTGGAGAGGGGGAGGTCCTGGGTTGGAATTTGGCCTCAGACACTTCCTAGCCACGTGAACCTGGACAAGGTACTTCATTTCGATTGCCTAGCCCTTACCACCCTTCCACCTTATTGATTCTAAGAGGGAAGGGAAGGGTAGGGTTTTTAAACAAAGAAATTCCCTTAGAGCCACAGAGTATGCCCTCCTTCCCTGCCTGCCGGCCTGCCTGCCTGTGACTCCTGCTGAGCTGACTTCCTTCTTGTCCTCCAGTGAATCTTTTCCTGTTTCCTGGCCTCAGTGCTTCCCCTGATACAAGCTCTAGGCAAATGTGCCTGGCACTGCCCTGCTCTGGTCTCAGGTAGGAGGCCCTGTTCCCGGGATCTTGCCTCTCAGTTGTCTGCCACGATGCCACACCAGTAAGCCAAAACCTGACTCATTCACACTGAGAACAATTCTTTCAGGGAATTTTACCCTGGCTGGCCTGGAGCCCAGGAAGTCTCCCTGTGGGCTCTCCCAGGACCAGACGGGTGGCTACATTGTAAGGGATGCCACCACTTCCCCCCAAAGTACCTTGTGGCTTCCGATTTGTGGGTGCTGTTCTGGATCCTTGCAGCTAACAATGATAGGACTAGGAAGGGAGTAGGACCAGGCCACAGGCTTCGGGCCCCAAACCTGCACTGTGATCACTCTGCCCCATTGGAGCCTACAGAAAAGCTGTTCCTATTCAGAGACAATGGGCTCTCCTGCTCCAGGCCACCACCACCCTAACCAAAATGGGAAATCTGGGGGCCAAATAGAAAGATGAGGATTTCATTTGTTTAGGGAAACTCTGGGTAAGCCTCCCCCCACCCCAGGCATGCGGGTCATTGTCTTCACTGTAATTTGGTCTTTTAAATAAATAGTTTAAGTTTTTCAATGAACAAAAATCCCTTTTATAAGAAAAGAGAACAAAAAACATTCCTGACCAAAAAGGGGGGGGGCTCCTTGTGAAGAAACTATTGGCAAGGCTTCTGGAGGGCCAGCTCCTCTCCAAAGAAAACCCCCTGCTTTCCAAGATGCCTGAATTCGAACTTTGCTCCCTTAGAGAGTTAGAGAGGTACAGGGACAAAAAGTACTGGCATTGGGCTTAGAAGACAGTTGGGTTAAAATCCTGCTGTGTGGCCCTGGGACAGTTCTTCTCCTCTCCGAGGCTCAGCTTTCTCTTTTGTAAACTACACTGGGTGGCTTCTGGGGCCCCTTCCAGCCCTCTAGCTCTGATCTGAAATCTAACCCCCATTTCCTAGGCTAGCAGTCCTGGTCTAAGGCTGGAAAGCTGAGGATGATGGCGCACTGACACTCCACTGCAGATCCCCTGTCTCCAGTATGGCAAGCTCCAACCTTCCCAAGATGCCTCCCCCAAGGCAGTTCCAAGAGAGAAGCTCTTACTAAGTCAAGCCTCTGGGATGGCCAAGAACAGGTTTCCTACTAGGAGGTTTTCCCCATACAAGTCCTAAAGAGGGAGACCTGAGAAGGGGTGAGGGCTCTGCCCTGTCTGGGACTCTCGGCCAGTGCCTGGGATGGAGAGGAAGCAGGGCGCAGCTGGTCAGGTCTGGGCTGCTTCTCCACTCTGAGGAAGCTCCTCCTCACCTAGTCCACCTCTGCCCTCTTACTAGGGGGTCTTCAACAACTGAATTAACATTCCTCAACTTGCCTGTTTCCCAGGATATCCTCTCCGATCCCACCTCAGCCGTACTCAGAGGTGCTTAACCCCTTGATGTTGCCAACACCACTTGGATGGTCACGAACTCAGCAATTCCCCAATCTACCAGGTCACACACTCTCCCTTTGCCTGGCCAGTCCAGACCTACTTTTTCATCCATTGTTACCATGAGCTCCCATCTTCCTCCACCCTTAAGTCCTTTTGCACTGGCTACCCTCTCCTCCCTTCTCCATCTTGACCCCATTGGGGAGCCCTCGCCCCTTTCTCCTGTTGCCCATCTTCCCTCACCAAGCCCCGACTTTGCATTCTTCCCGTCGTTCACTGTTCACTCACATGAGGCTAACTGAGGCTGGAGAAGACCACCAAAGCATGTCAACTGGGTCCACTGCAGATTTCTGTCTCATGATCTCCACTAGGCCCTCTCCACACCAAGACGACCCTTTCACCTCTTCTAATTGACTCCTTCTCCCACCCTGTACAGCGACTTGGCCAAACCTTTTTATCCCTTCACAAACCTCTCATAGCACCTCCACCTCCTCATTGGAGAACCTTGACTCCTATTTCACTGGTAGATTTGAGGCCATTTGCCATAAGATCTTTATTTTCCCCTCCTCCCCATGTCACATCACTCAAATGTCTTCTGCCACTCTCCCCTTTGGCCTTGCCTCCTAAATGAGGTGCCCTTCTTCTTGCCAAGGCCAAAACCTACATGCACCCTTGATCCCAGACCATCTCCTATCTCCCAACAGATCATCCCCTCTGTCATCCTTCCTCCATCACTTATCCTTAATCTTTCCCTAAGGGCACCTCCCATTCTTTCCACAAACATGCCCATGTCTTCTCAACCCAGAAAAAACTCTTACTTGATCTATGACTCCTCATTAACTATCATCCTATATTGCTCTTGTCTTTTCAACCTAATCTCCCTGGGCAGGTGGTCTACACTAGGGGTCTTCCTCTCTCTTCTCAACTCTTGGAAAGTCCACTTTCTTGCATCATCAGTCAAGTGAACCTGAGCTTTCCCAAATTCCCTGCAATCCCTCCAATGCCCACTGTCATGATCTTTCTCCAGTTCTCATCTTTCTTGCCCTCTCTGCAGCCTCTGGCCCTTTTGGTCACCCTCTCCTCCCCATTCCTTCCTTTGCTCTAGGTTCTCAGAGCACTCTTCTCCCCTTGTCCCTCTCAATGCCAGCATCTTCCCTCTGAGATTACCTTCTATTTGCCCTCTCTAGATCTGCTTTGCCCGCAGTTGCTCACATGTCTGTTACATGATTTTTTCTGTCGCTAGAATGGGGTCTCTTTGTCTTTACCTTTCTGCTTGTCATCAATGCTAGGCAGGTCCCTTGACCCCCATTTCCTAGCCCTTAGTGCTCTTCTGCCTTGGAACCAATACACAGTGTTGATTCTAAGATGGGAGGGAAGGGTTTAAAAAGTCCATCAGTTATTTTGCTAGCAAAGATTAGTCGATGATCAACTGAGAGTGAATGAGCCCCTAAAGGAGTAAGTCCTGCCATGGGAGCCTGTGGAATGCAGAGGCAACAAGAGCACAGAGAATAGAGCATCAGGCCTGAAATCAGGAAGCTTCATCTTCTGGCTTCAGACACTTACTAGTTGTGTGACCCTGGGCACGTCACTTAAGTCTTTCTGCCTCAGTTTCCTCAAATGTCAAATGAACTGGAGAAAGAAATGGCAAAGCACTCCAGTATCTGTTGATGAAACATCAAATGGGGCCACCGGGAGTCAGACATGTCTGAAAAACAATCAAACAAATAGCATTTGGCCAATGCTTTTCTGGCTCAGAGAGAATTTGGGAGGCCAAGGCTGCCAGGTCAGTGAGTGCCAGGTTGATTTTAGAGGGAACTATGGGATCACAGACAAGGAGTTGGATGGGTCCTTAGAAACCATTGAGTACAACCCTGTCATCTTCCAGGGGTGGAGAAAAGGCCCCCAAATATTAAATGGCAATGCAGAATCACACAGAAAATAAGTAGCAGGGATAGAATTTGAAATCAGGTCTTAACTGCAACCCAGTGGTCTAGCCACTGTGCCATCTAGTTGCCAGTCACTCCTCACCGTCTCCAGGCCTTAACTGTTCCCTTCCTCTCCCTGCTTCCTTCTTTCTCTGTGTGTCTCTCTGTTCCTTGCTTTTCTGCCCTCCCCTTTCCTCTGCCTCTCTTTCTCTCCCCCCAACTCTCCTGCCTTGGGGGATCCAGAACAGCCATTCCAACTTGTTTGGAGAGAAACAGGTGGGTGTAGTCATTGTGCTAATGTCTAGGGATGCTAAGAGACCAATGCAAAGACTTGACCCCCGAATTTGCATTGATGTCAAATATCCCCTTGCACTAAGCCCTTGAAATCTTGAGAGAAATCAAGTCCCGTAATAGATGGGCAACCTATGACCATGAGGGCCATCAGGTGAATGAGAGCAGTAGAGACCCTGGCATGCCCAGAGAAGCTCAGTGTGCCTCTGTCTTTTTTTTCTATGACTGATTTTCATTATTTGTGAAAAGGATGGAGATTGGAAGTAGGATTTCACTGGCAGAGGGAATTACCCAGAAAACTCCCTCCACTGGGGCAGCAGGGTGGCACCTTCCCTGCAAGGGCAACTCTTAGAGAATCCCCTGGGGGCACTGAAAGGTGCCTTGCCCAGGGTCCCACAGCTAGTACGTGACTGTGTCAGCAGTTGAACCCAAGTCTTGCCAGCTTCTTTGGCCCTAGAGATTGGCTCTCCATTTGGTCTGCATTTCAAGAAAAGACTTCCTTTCCCACAGGTCCAATAAAATGGCCCCTGGCTGGATGACGCATATTCAATGTTCAGTTCTCTTTAACACTGGATCCCCGGGCTGGTTCATTCTAAGGGTACCACTCTCTCCCTTACTGCAGCTTTTTACAAGGAGGCTAACACTTGACATGGCTCTTGCTGGGGCTTCAGATGACTCCCAGGTGGACAATAAAGTTCCATGAGCTTGGGAATTAAGAATTTGTCACATAGATAGGAAAGAGAAGGGTGGCAGTCCCTGGCGAGAGTACCAGCTAACTGAAAGAGAGCCTTCATGCAGCATTACTTTCTCGTGGCCTCAGTTTCTTCATCTGGAAAGTGGGAGAGGGAGAAGTTGGGCGAGCTGACCTCTCAGGAAACTGATGGCTCCATGAACAACCTGCAGCTTAATAGTGGGCTCTGGAAGTCAAAGTTGTACTAGAACAAGGGAAGCGGCTTCTGAATGTTTCTCTCACTTTGCAGGCTTTTTCCTCTTTTCTCTTGCCTTCCCCACCACTCTTTAAAAGAAAAAACCCAGAAACCTTAGAACACGTTTGGGTTGTCTGGTCATTTCATCCAAGTCAGGCTCACCAAGAAAGATTTTTGCCATTGCCTTCTCTGGCTATTTTTACAGATGAGGAAACTGAGGCAAATAGGGTTAAGTGACTTGCCCAGGGTCCCACTGTTAGCACGTATCTGGGGCTGGATTTAAACTCAGATCAGGCTGACTCTAGGCCCAGGGCTCTAGCCACTGTGCCACCTCATTGCCCTTAGAGGTTAACTAGAGATGCATGAGTGTAAGGTTAAGACAGAAAGCCTAAATACTGCCTAGGTGGTGAGAAATTTCTTAAGTGGGTGTTCAGGGCTCGCGTGACTGAACTCCCAATATTTTATCTAAATTAATCTCTGAAGCCAAAGGGGGGAGGAACCAGGTGGCCCTTGGGTGCCATTAGGATGCCCCACGGGACTACTTAAACACTAGTTTGCTTATTGTGGCAGGATGTTAATGGGTCACAGAATGGGGCAGGGGGGGGTTAGCACCAGCATACTTGTCACTTGGAAACTCAAACCCTGGGACTCTTGTTTATTTGTAGGTGGGTGTCATGTTTTTAGGGAGGACACCAAGAAGTCTGAGAGCATCTCCAGGAGCACTGGCAGGCTAGAGAAGGGCCTGGAGGCCCCGTGGGCTAAAGGATTGAGGAGGATCCCCACCCCCAGCTTTCTCATTCAAGTATTGGAAGAGCCACCTTACAGCAGAAGGGTTCGCTTGGTCCTGTTTGGCCCCCTCAGCAAGTAGCCAATGAGGCACAAGAGGCTGAAGCTCCTGAGAGGCACCTTTAAGTTTGCTCTTAAGAAAAAATCTGAACAAGGAGGAATCCCAATAACCAACCCAAACGATGAGAGCACTAGAGCAAGGAGTTGGAGAGTGTTTAACTGTTGGATCCTTCCGACAACCCTGGGGGCCATTATGCCCATTTCCAGGTGAGCAAAACAAGGAACACGGGGGCTCACACAGCTAAGAGTCTGAGGCTGGATTGGAACTCGGGTCCTCCTGGCTGAGTCTCAGTGCTACCAGCTGCCTTATTAAAAGCAATATGATGATCTAGAAAAATTACATATAACAATTATATGCTAAGTACACAGTACTATATAATTATACAGAAAATATGTAATAAGAACATAATGATAGCAATCATCACTTCTCTAGCATTTTAAGTGAACCTCAAAGGAAGAGAGGAGAGAGGCTGGGAGCTGGGTGCATACCTGCAGGGAGAAGCACCCACATGAAGATGCATGCCTGGAGTTGGAAAGATACACCATTTTTTTGCTCTTTAATTCTTCCCTTCTGTCTTAGAACTGAGCCTGTGTTGGTTCTAAGGCAGAAGAGTGGTAAGGGTAGGCAATAGGGGTTAAGGGACTTGTCCAGGGTCACCCAGCTAGGAAGTGCCGGAGGTCAAATTTGAACCCAGGACTTCCTGTCTCTAGGTGTGACTCTGTCCTCTGAGGCCCTAGCTGCCCTTTGACACTCTTTTAAAGATCTTCGTGAGGCATGTCCCAAAGAGGCTCTTTCAGAGGCACCTCCAATTCACTGCATCTAAAACTGAACTCATCGCTTCCCCCAAAAGCTCTCCTCTTGCAAACTTCCTCCTTCCTGTTGAAGGGTAACACCATCCTCACTGTGAGCCAGGCTCCCAAGCCAGAGTTCATCCTCCATTCCTCACCCACTCTTATCTATTGCCAGATCCCGTCAGTTCTCTCTCAGTGACACATCTCTGCCCCTTCTAGTTTAGGCCCTCGGCGCCCTTCCCCTGGATGACTGCAATAACCATCCAACTGGCCTTCCTGCTTCAAGCCTGTCCCCACTCCAATCCACCCACCCCTGGGTCACACAGGTGATTTTCCTAAAGTGCACGCCAGCTCCCTGTATGCACACTCAAGAGAGCCCAGGAGCTTCCTAGAACCTCCAGAAGCCAACGAGCATTTCACTCCATTTGCATCTTCTCAATGCTGGCCCTGACCTAACCTGCCAGTCTTCTTATGATCTAGTTTTACCAGCCCACTTGCTCTTCCCTGAATGCAACACTCTCCACCTGCCCTCTTGGCACCTTTGCCCCAACTGTCCGGTTGGCCTGAACCGCCCTTTCCCTTGACCTCTTCCTTCACGGGGCAGTTTCCATCCCATCTTTGGTGAGAGGCCTTCCCCAGATCTCCAAGATCCTGGCCTCTTCCCT
This sequence comes from Monodelphis domestica, assembly GCF_027887165.1. Taxonomy (NCBI): domain Eukaryota; kingdom Metazoa; phylum Chordata; class Mammalia; order Didelphimorphia; family Didelphidae; genus Monodelphis; species Monodelphis domestica. Next base: position 7,885,647 of record NC_077235.1, read on the forward strand.
CTGATGTCACTTTCCACATTCTCCATGTTGGATGAGCATCTGCCAGGCTCACGTTTCCTGCTGGCCACCACTGTTAGAATGTATGCTCCGTGACGTCCAGGATGAGTTTTGCCTTTGTTCCACGTGCTACGTACAGTGCGTGGCTACCATTCATCTAGAGTTTTAAGGCTGCTAAAGTGGTTTACTTATGCTATCTCATTTGACCCTCAAGACCACTATGTGGTTGTTGTTGAGTCATTTTGGTCGTATGATCTCAACCGAGGGTTTCCTCAGTACAGACACTGAAGTGGCTTACCATGTCCTTCTCTGGCTCATTGTACAGGCGAGGACATGGAGGCAAAGAGGGCCAAGTGGCTTGCCCAGGGCAATGTCTGAGGCCAAATTTGAACTTGGGTCTTCCTGACTCCAGGTCCAGTGTTCTATCCACTACATCACCTTGCTGCCTGCTCTATGTGGTAGGGGGCCAGTATTTATCCTCATTTTACAGATGAGGTAACTAAGGTAGAGAGAGATGGTACTTCTCACCCTCAGTCACACTGATAAAGTGTATCTGAGACAGAATTTGAACTCAGGTGGTGGTGGCCCTGGGATCTTGATGGCTAGGCTTCATAGCACCACCTCTGCTGGGTGCTACCAAGGGAAAGGGGCAAAGGCATGGCAGTGGACTGTACATCTCCTATCATGGGGAGTGGCTCAGACAAAGCTGTGTGATCTTGGACAAAGCCCTTTGCCTTTCTGGGCCTCAATTTCCTTTTCTGCCAAATGAGAGAATTCAATTAGCTGACCACCAAGATCCCTGCCAGCTCTTGCTATATGACTTTAGAACCCTATAATCCTTGCCTGCATGGCACCAGAGAGTCTTGAGATAGACCATTTCTGGAGACATGGCAATTGCCCACTTTTAGGAATTTGAAGAGTGTAGATTATCCCATGGAATACTACCAGCTGCCAGGCCACAACTAGAGGGGGCAGAGTGGCACCAGGCTCATTCTCATCCATTACAGAAGAGAGCTAAGTTCCAGAGCAGCTGAAGGACACGTTGGCATCCCCTTACCAAGATGGGGGAAGAATTTAGCCAGCAGCTCAACTGCTCCTAGTCCATGGCTATCACTTGATTGATTTACCTTCTTATAATGGCAAAAGGATTCCACTAGATAGCTGCCACCAGCAACTTCCTGATGCCAAATGTAATTTTTCACCAGATGCTGTTCAGCCAAGAGGCAGTACAACCCCGTGGATAGTGATAGACTGCAACTGTGAAAGCCTGGCATTCCTGTCCTGCTTCTGATACTATTATTGGCTCTCTGAAAGGTAATGTGAGTCCAAGGGAGCCTTTATATCTGTGCTAAGGAACTGTGCTAAGTGCCAGGGCTGCCAGAGGGGCAAAAACAGTCCCTGTCCTCAAGGAGCTTATGTGCCCTTTGAAAAATACCAGAGAACTCTTTTGAGATGTAATTATTCCCTTCAGCCACTGCCGTTCAGTTCTCTAGATTCAGAGCTGGGTGCTGCTGGCTTTATTTTGTGGCATCATCCTGACAAACTTTGGGGCATTCCAGAATAGATCTTCTGAATGTTGCAGACCCTTGGAGAGGCGCTTTATTAGCCCCAGAATGGATGGTATCTTTCCTCCCCGGAAGGTGAAGAGTTGAAAGGAAGGAGGAAGACCAGGTTTAAGATACCATCTCTACCAGCACTGTGAAACTCAACAGAAATGGCTCCCCATGGGGGGATCTTGATTTCAGTGGAAAATGTCATGTTAGCTCTCTTTAACTTATTTTCCCTTTCTCGGTTAAATTTTTCCCAATTATCTTGGCCCACAGCTTGGGTAACATCCATTCAGGGCCTCTGTTTTCTCCAGGATAGACCATGAGGGAGAGCACCTCTGCCCATGTGCGTCCACATGTTCATGTCCCTCAATTGGAGGTTCTTCATTCACCTCCGTTGTCTTGAGTGGCTTGAGGACTGCTGGGTCCTCCATGGGTCTGGTAGGGTGGACTCCCATAAAGCAATGACTTTAGAGCAGGTCTGGAGGCCTGGACACCTGCAATCTGAATCAGATTTCTGGTGGGTTCTTGGCCCACAAAGGCTCCATTTTTCACGTGAGGTTCTATCCCTAGTCCCACTTTCAGAATGGAGGTTGCTGATGTCCAGGCCAAAGAATGAAGTGGAAGACCTGGGAGTAAAATAGCATCTGGCCTTTGGCTTAAGAGAATGAATGTCTCTCAGGCTTGGATGGGACCTGTCCTGAAGCTGTCTTTCTGTCTTTTTCGTCAAATCTCCATTATGCAACTTTAATTTATGGACTCCCTCTGCTACACGCTGCGATTTTTCTTGTGTGACAAGGCCTGTGTGGGGAGCGTATCTGGCATCACTCAGCTCTGACTGCTGCTCAAAATGCCGGGTGCTCTCTGGTGTCGGTTTTGTAATAAGAAAATTCATGATGGCGTGTGTAGCATTGTCCTTCAATGGCAGGACATATAGTTCCTGTAAGCCAAGGAGGTTCTGGTAGGAGAGTACAATCTCATTTCTCCTTCCTTGACCTTGGAGAGCTGCTGGTACTTCTGATCTGGGGTGCCTGGCTTTTTTCATAGAACCTCTATGTTAAAGAGAAGGAGTGGCATTGGCTGCATGAAATCCTTCAGAAAAGTGCACGGAGCAAGAGGAGGAAGGGGGTGGACTGCCTGGCAGAGGCATCTTGCTGTGATGTGACCAAGGGCAGGAGCATCTGACTTGGGGATGCCATGAAGGGTAGAAAGCCAGAGCCCTGATTCCCCCAGTGAAATTCTACTGGAAGCTCTCTAGATGCTGCAGCTAGTGAAAAACTGGCAAAGGGTCCCAAGTAGATTCCAGGCAGAGGCTCCATGAGGAAAGGACGGAGGGACAGGCCTCACTTCTGAGGCTCTGCTTCTGGCCCAACCAGAAGCTAAGACTAATAGAACCCAAGCTGAGTACAATCCAGAGAGGGAGAGAAAAAGGAAAAGCCTGCTCTTCTGCCTTAGAATCAATAATAAACTATTGGCTTTAAGGCAAAAGCTGCATGGTAAGGACTAGGCAATGGATTAAGTGATTTGCCCTGGGTCCCACAGCTAGGAAGTGTCTGAGGTCAGATTGGAACCCAGGACCTCCCATCTCTGGGCCTGGCTCTCTATCCCCTCTCTATGTCCCCTGAGCCTACATTTTAATGGAGGAGGAAGCATGTAGGTTGGTTTATATATGATCAAAGGGCCCTGCCTCTGACACATACTTGCTCTGTGACTCTAGGCAAGTTACTTAACCAATCTGAGTGTTCTAGGCAACTGGCTAAGATTTTAAGGCGCTTGCTTGCCTTGATAGAGGGACTACTATAATTGGGGAGTTTCCTCTACTAATACAACAACCCCTCCATATCTGTCCTACATTCAGGATACACGCATGGTGGACAGGAGGTAACTGGCAAGAAGAAGAAGGCTCTAGCAGGTAGGAGGATCAGCAAAGGCCATCAGCAGAAAAGGAGATGGGAACGGATTCTTGAAAGGAGACTGAGAAGTCAGTAGGTAGAGGGAAGGAAGGAAAGGATTCCAGCAATGGGGAACAGCCAATGCAAAAGCCTGGAGTCAGGAAATGGGAAGAGTTACAGAGCTTTAGTAGCCAGACAGAATTTCTATTTGTTCCTGGAACTAACAAGGAGCCCCCATGGTCCAATCTGTGGTAAAAGAAGATCACAATGGCAGCCAAGGAGAGGCTGAACTGGAGTGGGGGGAGTTAGAGGCAGGCTGGCCAGTCTAAGAAAAAAGTGCTAACCTGCCTGGGCTGATGGCAGTATTAGAGGGGAGGGGGCACATATGAGAGGTGGGACCAAAAAGGGCCAAGCTTTGGCGACAGACTGGATGTGGCCCGTGAGTAAGGGAGGAAGGAAGTCACTGTGTGTGGCATTAGTGGAGGCAAGGCTTTCCGGAATGAGGAGGGATTTTAAATCCCATTGGCCTTTGCCCTGCAGTCAGGCAACATGTGGGATGCTGTGTGTGCTTACTTCTGGACTGCACAGTTTAGGACCTACTGGCCAATCATTTCACCCCTACCTCCACAGCATCTTTCCTATGCCTCCTCTCCATTCACACAGCTCCTGCCTTCACTGGAGCCCTCATCACATGCCTGGCCCCTGTGCTACATCCCCAGTTGCCTGCTGGCCAACTCAGTGCCTCTGGCTCCTCTCTAGGTGGTCACCAAAGTCATTCTACTAAGGCACAAATCTAACCCGGTCACTGCCATTTTCCAGAGGACCCACGGGTTCCCTGCTTCTCCTGGGCCCAGGCTGCTTAATAACTCTTTGTTGGATGGAACTGGAGGATGTCAAGGGGATGGGGAAAGGAGGGAAGACATGGCGGCTGCCTTCTGATATCTGAAAGCTGGGTTTGTGGAAGAGGGATTCAACTGGCATCTGAAGAGTGCAGTGGGCAGAAGAGGCAAAGAGGAAGACCTAGACTTGACCTAAAGAACGATTCTCTCTTGGCCATTTGAGCCATCCCAGGACTCTCTCGAGAGGTAGTGAGTTCCCTCTCCTTGGAGGTCTTCAAGTCAAGGCCAGATGGCCCCTTGGTGGAGATTCTTGGGCAAGATTGGATGAGACTAGAGGCTTCCAGGCTCCCTTCCAATTTGGAATTTCAGTGGGTAAGCTGAAGGCAGTTCTTTAGTCTTTCTGAGCCCTAGGGAGCTAAGGAAACCCATAGGGCTGGGGGATGGGTAGGGACACAGGAGGGAGATCCCATCACAATGAAATCCCAGGCCCTGGCCACACTGGGGAATTCCCTGTCATCTCAATTCCTCCTAAGAGCCACGAATACATTATCAGCAATTTCAGAGATATTCATGGGCTGCCACAACATGAGAGAAGCTTAGACTCTGTCTAGTCCAATCATCTCATTTTACAAATGGGGAAACTGAGGCTCAGGTGGGGAAGAGTCTTGCCCGAGGTCACACACTTAGGTGGCCACCATCCTTCTAACACAGTTTCTTCATGTATGATCCTGGAGCTGGTTTACTAAATTTTTAAAATCATTCAGCACCATCCCGTTTGCCTGAAATGCATTCCCTTCTCACCACTGTCTTAGAATGCCTCACTTTCTCCAAAGCACAGCTCAGGGGCTACCTTCTACAGGAAGCCTTCCCTGATTTTTCCCAGCTGCTCAAGCTGGTGCCTCCAAAATTACCTACCATTTGGCTTATCTCTATTGGGGATCAACTTAAATTATGTCCACATATACCATTTCCCCTCTTAAAAGGAAGTTGCTGATATATGAAAGATCTATGATTCACCAACATGGAAGATTCTTGATGTGGGAAACCCCTAGCACCAGGAACAGACAGCGACCCAACCAGGACATAGTAGCTAATCCTGGGGAGTTGCCTAAGCTTCAGAGAGGTTCCGTGTTTGTCTCATGGTCACGGAACCAGCGAATGTCAGAGGAAGCTCTGAAACCAAAATCTTCCTTATCCAAGCCCGACTCTATCTACCATGCAGCCCTGTCACTGTTCCAAAACTCCAACGGCAATGCTCCTGACTCCTCTCTTCTGAGGTCCAATGGGCTCAGAACCCCCAGAAGAAAGCTGGGACTTGATGGACTTCGAATTCCGCCCAGAACCAGCTGTCCGTCGGAACCAGCCCAGTGTCAGGGTGTTTAAATCATTAAGAATGCTCTGCTACTTTCGTGTCACCACCCTCTGATCAGAGAGGAGTAGACTGAAAGTGTGACTCACTCATTTCATAAGTGGCAAGTATCAGATTGGATCCCAATTACTCATCTCCGGGCCCAGTCTCCACCAGAGTTCGGAGCCCTGCCTGCAAGTTACAAAGTCTCACTAATACAGGATCTGCAGAGAGCATTTCCTTGGTAACAACAGGGCTCAGGCTGGGGTTCGGGGGCCTGTTTCGGGTCTGCTTCCTCCTGTGGGGGTTGAAGAAAATGTTATTTTATCCCTTGCCTTCAAGGGAGGTATTACCACATAGGTAAGCCACCTCAGCGAAGACCTACAAATATCTCTTGGGTTTTAGCTCTCTTTCTTTTTGGAAACTCTTACCTTCAGTCTTAGAAGTAATATTAAGTATTCCGAGGTAGAAGAGCAATGAGGGCTAGGTGATTGGAGTTAAGTGACTTGCCCAGGGTCACACAGCTAGTGCATGATGGCACATTTGAACTCGGGATCTCCCATCTCATGGCCTGGCAATCCAGCCACTGAGCCCCCTACCTGCCTTCCTTCCAGCCCTCTTTCTTTTTCAAAGGTTCACTGATGCTGCTTGCATTTTTCATCCCAGTCATCTCTAGAAATATCCCTGCCCATGGGTCCCCTAGGATCCTCTGGTGTGTATAACAGCGGCTCCCATACCAAGCACAGTGCCTGGCACTAACTTTGTGCTTCATAAATATTTATTGTTTGACTGATGCGAGGAAACCCAGTTAAGCAGAACCAATAGACACAACAACTGATCTTGATGAAGTACATAATGTTCCATTGCTCTAGACCAGTGATGGCAAACCTATGGCATGGATGTCAAAGATGGCATGCAGAAAGCTCTCTGTGGGCATGTGGCTAGCCTCTCCACCCCAGAGTTGGTTACCAAAAAGACAGAGGGACTCAGATGGAGCTGTTCCCCTCACCCTTTCCACTGTGCCTGAGGACATTGTTTCACACTCCCCCCCAACCCCCCTTCTGCCCAGCAGCCCGACAGTACTTTCTCCCTTCCCTGTGTGGGGTATGGGAGGAAAAGGGTGGGCCTGGCACTCATTTGGTGGGGCACAGGGCACAGCACTTGGTCTCTGGGGTGGGGGGCCCAATGGCACTCAATCTGGGAATGGGGCCCCAGCACTCTGTCTCTAAAAGGTTCACCATCACTGCTCTGGGACCAAGCTCCCCCCTTCTTCATAGAGAATAAATGATTCACTCTGATCTCTTCAAGACTTCTTTAGTGTGTACCTCAGCTCCTGAGAGTGGGATGGCTCCGAAGGCATCAATGGCCCTTCCAGCTGCAAATCTCTGAACCTAGGATTCCTTATAGACCAATGATGCCCCATTACTATCCTATTCCACATTAGGCCCAGGAATTCTCCAGTCAAAGGGCCTCCACTAATCATTGAGGAGTCTTTTGGTTATTGCACAGGAAGTACCAGCCCTTCTTCTAGCGCTGTGTCGGCTACCTAGACATGCATCTGGTTTGGGCTGTCCAAATGGCACATCTTGGCTGCCTTTCTGTCTTTTGAGATTTCAAGGTTGGGGTTTTTGCTCGTTTCTTTTTTGAACTTTCTCGATTTACCTTTGACCACCCCTCAGTCAGCACCTGGACCTCTAACATGATGTAGACAAGGCAGTACAATAGGGGGGAGGGACTACTAGTCAGCAGACCAGCTCGGGCCTAGCTCCATCACCTGGATTTGTCACCTTAGGCAAACCACTTCAACTCTCCTTTAGCCACTAGCCACTTCAGTTTTCTCATCTTCAAAACTGAGATAATCACATGGTACCTTGCCATCCAAGATAGCCATGAAGACAGGCTGAGATGGCAGCCGTGAATGGGTTCTGTAACTGGAAAGTGCTCACTGATCAGGGTGCCCCAGGACCTTCGTATGTTGGGACCCAAGTAGGCCAGAAAAAGGGGGAAGGCAGGAACCCGTCCATCAATCCTGCATCTCTTTTTACTGTCTGGCTGAGTTGGCAGTTGGCAATAGTGGCACAACAATCAGAGGAAACTAGCAGGACAGCTTATCTGGTGACATTGATGGGCCTCATAACAGTTTCTGGGCTGGACTTGGAATAAGAAGACCTGAGTTCAAATGTAGCCTCTTATACATACTAGCTGGTTGACCCTAGTCAAATCATTTTACCTCTGCCTACCTCAGTTTCCTGATCTGTCAAAAGGAGATATCATCTGTTCTCCCTCTCTCCCCGGCCCGGGATTGTGGTGAGGCTCAAATAAGATAACATCTGGGAAATACTTTGCAGACTTTAAAGGGCTATCCATAGGTTTCTTTTTCCTAACTTATATTAACTTAAGGGGCTTGCATGGATTCCTAAAGTCTAACAGATATGCTCCTGGATAAACATAATAGCAATGGAGATTCTCTTAGCGTTAGAAGGCTCCCAAGCACTCTGCATAAGTTCTATCTCCTGTGAGTGCCCCACTCATGTGAGGTCAGTAGACTAGGCATCATTAACCATATTGGACGGAAGAGGAAACTGAAGCTTACATGGGGATAGGGACTTGCCAAGCATACTCACCCAATGAGCATGAGAAGGGTATCTGAGCCTTTCTGAGGCCAAACTCAGCCCTCTCTCCTCTGGATTGCCCCAGTTCAGGACTGGCAAGAACAAAAAGGCTGGGAGAGTTTCTCCAGAGCCCGCAGCCTCCTGACTAATGTTCCCAGCTGAAGACCCAAGCAAAGGACCATTAGCAGCTGGCTTGGCCTGAGTTCAGCAGCTGGCATGATGCTACATACCCGGGGCCTCTCTATGGACTTTCTGCTCTGTAGGCCTTGATCTTAGTCATCCTGGGGGCGTGCAGAGTTCATGCCCACATTGTTCTTTGAGGGTTATTTACTCAGACCAGAAGAGGAACAGTGTTTTGAGACCTCTTGTCATCCAGCCTCTGACAACTGTCACAAGTCTGAAGGGGGATTTGATCAAATAACAGCCTTCATGGCCGAAAAATGGGAGAAAGAGAGGACTAGAGACCTTACAACTTTACCCTTAGAACGCTCCTGGCAGGATCAGTGGAACAGATTTGGGTTTAGTGACCTCAGCAAGACAGTGTATGATAGGCCCAAAGATCCCAGTTTTGGGGACAAAAACCCACTATTTGGCAAAAACTGCTGGGACAATTGGAAGACAGTGTGGGAGAGATTAGGTTTGGATCAACACCTCACACCCTACACCAAGATAAACTCAGAATGGGTGAATGATTTGAACACAAAGAAAGAAATTATAAGTAAATTAGGTGAACACAGAAGAGTATACATGTCAGATCTTTGGGAAAGGAAAGATTTCAAAACCAAGCAAGACTTAGAAAAATTTACAAAATGCAAAATGAATAATTTTGATTACATTAAAATTGTTTTGTACAAACAAAACTAATGAAACCAAAATTAAAAGGGAAGCAAAAAATTGGGGAAAAAACCTTCATAACAAAAACCTCTGACAAAGGTCTTATTACTCAAATTCATAAGGCACTAAATCAATTGTACAAAAAAATCAAGCCATTCCCCAATCAATAAATGGGCAAGGGACATGGATAGGCAGTTCTCAGATAAAGAAATCAAAACTATTAATAAGCACATGAAGAAGTGTTCTAAATCTCTTATAATCAGAGAGATGCAAATCAAAACAACTCTGAGGTATCACCTCACACATAGCAGATTGGCTAACATGACAGCAAAGGAAAGTAATGAATGCTGGAGGGGATGCGGCAAAATTGGGACATTAATGCATTGCTGGTGGAGTTGTGAATTGATCCAACCTTTCTGGATGGCAAATTGGAAATATTCCCAAAGGGTACTAAAAGACCACCTGCCCTTTGATCCAGCCAAACCCCAGCTGGGTTTGTACCCCAAAGAGATTATAAGGAAAAAGACTGGTATAAGAATATTCATAGCCGCACTCTTTGTGGTGGCAAAAAATTGGAAAATGAGGGGATGCCCTTCAGTTGGGGAATGGCTGAACAAATTGTGGTTTCTGTTGGTGATGGAATACTATTGTGGTCAAAGGAATAATAAACTGGAGGGATTCCATGTGAACTAGAACAACCTCCAGGAAGTGATGCAGAGCGAGAGGAGCAGAACCAGGAGAACATTGTACACAGAGACTGATACACTGTGGTATAATCGAACGAAATGGACTTCTCCATTAGTGGAAATGCAATGGTCCAGGACAATTCTGAGGGACTTATGAGAAAGAACACTCTCCACATTCAGAGAAGAACTGTGGGAGTAGAAACACAGAAGAAAAACAACTGCTTGATCACATTGGTCAATGGGGACATGATTGGGAACGTAGACTCTAAACAATCACCCTAGTGCAAATACTAATAATATGGAAATAGGTCTGGATCAATGACAAATGCAAAACCCAGTGGAGCTGCACATCAGCTACAGGAGGGGGTGGGAGGAGGGGAGAGAAAGAACATGAATTTTGTAACCATGGAAAAATATTCTAAATTAATTAATTAAATAAGATTTTCCAAATTAAAAAAAAGAACTCTCCTGACAGGATGCCCTCCCTCAGCAGCCCGGGATGGGGCAGGGGCTCTCCTTGTTTGGATTTCAGGGGAGAGGAATGAGAAATCATTTGAAATATACCTCTCTTTCCATTTCTTTGGTGAACATCTCCTTATCAGTAAAAGGGAGAGGCAAGTCCAGTTAGTCAGCCAGCTTGCTGGTTGGGCACCACAACTGGTCCCAACTGGAGGGACTGTCACTGGACTGGGAAAGAAACAAAAGGGTCTTCCTTGAGTTTCCAGTTTCTCTTGTCTCCAGGGCACAAAACCAGATGCCTCATCCTGCCCCAATCTGGCACCTACCTTTCTTGAGTCCTTTCATACCAATCACTAGAGGCAGCTGAGGAGCTCCATTGAGAAAGAGAAAAGCAGAAGGCCTAATGCAGCCTTCAATGGTTACTAGATGTGAGACTCCTGGGCAAGGCCCTTTTCCTTGTTTTAAGAAAAATCAAGTCAAGAAATCTTCATTACTCACTTATAGGCAATGTGCAAAGGGCTGGGAATACAGAGATGAGCAGAAAGAAATCTAGTGGTTGCCGTTGAAGAGTCCCATTCAGTCCACTGAGGGATGATACCACTCAAGGGGAAGGACCAGGGATTAAGAGGAATAGAGCCAGTGGCCCTGAGGGACCCACATCCTTAAAAGGGCAGTTCTGTGGAGGAGCCAGCCAATCAGAGGAAGGGGGCCGCATGATACACAAAGGGAGTCAGGAAAATAAGAACACTAATCCACAGGGCTGGTATGAGGCTCAAATAGAATAATGTAGGAAAGCACTTTGTAAATCATAAAACCCCATAACAACGCTCTAGCAAGTCTCCAATAAGACACTTCCTATCATAGTCTGGAGAGACTAGCCTGCTACCTCTTCCCTCATAAATATACATACATACATATGTAGAGCCACATATCTGTATAATTGAGTTAGGGAGGACTTTGAGGAAAGAAATGGTCTCTTTTGGTTCCGTTGTTTCCACCGGGACTAACTCTCTGTGACCCCATTGGGGGTTTCCTTGGAAAAGACACTAGAGTTTTCCAGCTCATTTGACAGATGAGGGAACTGAAGCCAACAGGGTGAAGTGACTTACCCAGGGTCACATGGTTAAAACCTACCTGGGGCCAGATTTGAACTCATGAAGATGAGTCTTCCTGATTTCAGGTCCAGTGGCATAGCCACTGTAACACCTTGCTGTCCTGATGTTCTCTACTCCCTATAGGAAAAGAAAGTCTCAGTCTTCTATATCAGACCTCAGCAGGTCCTATAGTAGACAAGGCCAATGGGTAGTGGGTGGTGCCAGGCAGATTTCAGGCTTTGTACAATCATCATAAAGAGGCAAGGATTGTGGAGTGGAGAGTGTGATTGCCTTGGAGTTTATAGAGTCCTGAGTTCAAAGAAATGACTTTCACTTACTTGTCTTGTGACCACAAGCACATAATTTAACCTCGTTGGACTTCCCCTGTGAAACTGGGATGCCAACCAGGGTGGTAAAGAATGTGTTGACTTTTTTTTTTGTTTTGACCTCATGTCCTCTTGGAAGGGAGTCATCCGGAAGTAGTAGCAAGGGAGATTTTGAGAAAGAGCGTTGATTAAACATTTGCAAAGGAATCATTGGACTAAAGAGTTAATGGCAATACTCTAGCCAGCAAAACAAACCCCTCCCTCCTTACATGGGGAAGAGTGAGAGAGGGTACCTGGGTGGAGGCATGGCATCTCTTCTCCTGTGCCATGGAGTTCCAACTTCCTATGGAAGGACTTCCACATTATGGAATAATTCCACATTGTTTACATTCTGATTGTGCAAGGCTGGCTGCCCTCAGATATCTGTGTGGCACTCGCAGATGTCAGCAAGACTTATGGATGAGGAGCCAAGGATAAGCCTTCTTGCCGAGCCTTGTGAAATAAGTTATAGCCTAGCTATGGATGGGGGAAGAGATAACGAACATGATGGAGCCACTGGAGCTAGGCCAGTCGTTCTGCCTTTCAAAGGCTGCTCCGATTCCATCTATTTGGATTATTGAGTGTCGTGTTTATGTTTGAAAAGTGCCCTGGGATCATTCATTAGGCATTCTTCCTAGCAAAATGGTAGCCGGGATGGGGCAGGAGAAAGAACATTCGACTTGGAGACAGAGGAGGGGGATGAGCTTTAAAGTCTGGGTTCTGCCACTAACCATATGTCCCTTGGAAAGTCACTCCTCTGACCCTCAGTATTGGGAGAAGATTGCAGAGGTGACCTGGGGGATTCCTTTCAGTTCTAAATTTCAGATTCTGTGACCACTGAATAATTTCCAGGGTTGCAGTTCTAGGCCCTACCCACCCTGTCACTTACCAAAGAACGGTCTGAGTGAAACAAGAGTTTCTCAGGATTTCATCTTTATCTGCCCATTCCCAGATCATGTTAGCAGGACCTGGCATATCAGAACAAAATTGGTCATATTGGGAAAAGTCATCGAGATATTGTTGGCAAAGAAACTGGAGTCATTTGCCATTTCTTTCTCCATCGAATCCTCATTTTATAGACGAGGAATTGAGGCAAAGAGGAGTTGTGACTTGCCCAAGGACACATAGCTAATAAGTGTCTAAGGCTAGCTTTGAACTCAGATTCTTCCTGCCTCTGGGCCTGGTGCTCTATCCTCTGCACTACTTAGCTGCCCCTACCAAGAATTAGATACCTTCCATTCAGGTTGGGCTTCAGTCTGTCCTCTCAAAAACAAAATGGCAGTTAATAAAAGTTTTCAAGTAAGGGTATGTCCTGTCATTTTCACAAATCAATCAACAAAAATAAATTTAACAACTGACAGCTTTTGTTTTTATTTTACCTAAATGTTTCCCTTTATTTCTTTTCTTCTCCTCCATCCTGTCTAAAGTTCTCTCATGACAGAGATTTTTTAAGAAGAAAAAAATCAGCAAAGTTGATCTATGACATTTGTGAACCCCAGTTGGTTTAGCCATTCCCTAACTGATGAGCAAGCTCCTTGATTTCCAGCTTTTTGCTGCCACAAAATGTGAGTCAATTCCTTTTTTCCAGTCCCATGTAATACCCATTTATTAAATTCCTCCTTCTGTTCAAGGCACTGTGCTAGACATACAAGGTCAGAGGAGGCCCCCATATCCTAGGAAATTGCATTTCATTGCTTCCAGGACCCTGAAGCACTGGCAGGGGCTGTGGAGTTCTGCCACCCAACTTGGACAGGTTAACTGTCCACAAAGCCACGAGCTTAAGTGAGTGTCTTTGTCCAAAAGTGGTGCTGGGGTTCTCCTGGTCTTCTGCCATCTGGAGGCACTCCTGATAGCCCACAGAGCCCCCTGCCAAGCCTTCCTCTCGGAGCTGGGCATACTTGCCCAGCACTTAGCATCCAGCTTGTCCATTGTGTGGCGGCTGAGGAAAGAGGTGGTACTTATCTGGTTGGGGCAGGTTTGATATGTAAATTGGGCTTCAGATATGCTAGTGTTTCACAGGTTGAGCACTGGTTGGCAGGCAGCTTGGGTGATTGATCAGTCTGCCTGGGGATGGACCACTGGAGAAGAAGAGGTGGGACTTACAAATGGAGGAAAACACAGAAGCTTTGTGGCCTAACTGGGCTTGTGCAAAACGAAGCTGAGGCCTGACCTGAAGGAAACTGGCCCATTCTGTAGAATGATTGGTTTGTAGGGAGTGGTCAGAGAAGAGAGTTTGGCAAGAGCTGCAGGGGAATCCCATGGGGGATGGGAGTGCCCCCAAGTCAGGGGCTAGGGGGCAAAGGAGCAAACAGCCCCACGGACTGGGCCTAAAGGTGGGAGCCAGCCACCCTGGGAGGGAAGGCCAGATCAGCAATCTCTTCTGTGAGTCAACTGCAGCCACTCATTTCAATAATGGGATTGTTTACCTGCAATTGACCTAATGTGTCTCATAATTTGTAAGGGAAGGAAATGTCTACACATGATTATTGTTTTCTCCTCTCGTTGGCTGATGGGGCCTGCCTTCTGCTGCTTGGGGAGAAGTCAGAGGCGGCCATGATCTAGAAGGCACCCTCTTTGGGGTAGAGCACCCTCCCCATAAGCAAGGGAGGCTTGGGGTCAGCCTGGCTACCTCTAGACATGGAGGTTTGCTCACTATGTTTGAGGACTTGCTGATGGTATCAGGTGCTAAAACCCTGCCAGGAAACAGCTCTTACATATAGCCGGCTGCACAGCTGTCCTATTGTGGGACGCAGCACCTAGTACTCTACAGCTCCAGGCCAGTTTGGATCTGTGCAACTTGCAAAGAAATGCAAGGTGAAAGATGATGCAGTGGATAGCACCCCAGCCTTGGTAACAGGAAGGCCTGGGTTCCAACGTGACCTCTGCCATTTATTAGTGGTGTCAGCACAGGCAAGTTATTCCTTTGTGCTGAGCCTAGATGGATTCATGTGTCAGGAGAGCATAATGGAAAGCAAACACTGAGGGATCGTAATGGCAGATTTTCACCCCACCTTTTGTCTTTAGAGGTGGGGAACTATGGATACAGAATACCGCACGTACCATCGGGCAGAGTTATTTGAGGGCAGGGACCCTTTTGGCTTTGTCTTTGTTCCACAAAGGGCCTGGCATGATGCACCAGAGTCGGCATTTCATAAAGGTTCTTCGGATGGAACTGAGTGGATTTTGGTTCATTGCATTTTGGTTTGTTCCAAGGTGTGGGAGGGTGGGAGTGGGATCCATTTGGAAATGATGAGTATAAGAGACAAAAGTCTCACCAAGGGAAAAGGGAAGACAAAGAAATGGAGCCAATAATGCCCACTGTCCTGAGGTACCATCATAGTTGGTGGTGGCATCATGGTCATTCCCATCATCACCTCTGTCCTCGGCATCAGCATCGGGAGATTGGTGATGTTACTCTTCGTCCCTCAGTGTCCAGGATCTCATCAGTTCTGAAAACACTGGTTCCCTTTCTAGAAAGTGAGGCCTTCAGACATTGAGGTGGACAATTGGCACCTCAGACAGGTGATGATACTTGCTCAGGGTCATGTAAGCAGTCCAGTTAAAGACAGAAGGTACCCTCGGCCTTCCAATCCTAGAGGGAGTCACTGTGATCCATGAAAACTCTGGAGGACAAAAGGAGTTCTAGAAACAACCGTGTGCTGAGTTTGGGGTCAGGATTTCCAGATGTTATTCCACAATGCCTTCCCGAGAAGTCTTAAGGTCCCTGCTTGACTTCCAGGCGCCAAAGACACAAACAAGTGAGTCAGGTTGTAATCCCACTGTAGCCTTCCCTGGCTGCCATTGCGTAATTCCTAGCTACACAGGGCACCCAGCCTCACCTGATGATAACAACCTGTCCACTGACATGGTAGTATTAGGCAGTTGGGGTGATGAGCTTTGTGGCTGGCCACCAGGCCCTGCAAAGAAGGCAGGCAGGCAGGCAGGCAGGCAGGCAGACAGCTTCCTTATTCATTTTCTAGGTGTGTTCCTGCCTAGGCTACAAGCTCCATTGTTTTCAGAGCTCGGTTTTCACTGAAGGGTGGCAGGCAGATGGACAATGGGCAGGCAGTTGAGTCAGGAGACTCCTTTCCATGTGGATGAGCCCAGAACTCCTACTCCTTCCTCACTTGTCCTGGGACTTCCAAAACTTGTGGACTGAGAAAGCTCGTGGGCCCTGGAGGGGAGAGTACATACTAATGATTGTTTTCTTGGTGTTTGACAGAAGGCAGAGAGGTAAACAAGGAGGAGAGAAAGTTAAAGAAGGAAAAGCAGAGACTTTCACAGGCTTTAAAGATGGCCTGGAACCTTGCTCAAATCCTTCATTTTACAAATGAGGAAACTGAAGCTCCAAGAGGGAAAGGGACTTACCCAGGGTCAGGCTGTTAGCTGGAAGCAGAGCCAGGAGTAGCTCTAGTTTTCTATTGCTTTTTCTACTTCACTGGAATAATTCTCGAATTCCTCAAATATGAGAGCTGGAGAAACC
This sequence comes from Monodelphis domestica, assembly GCF_027887165.1. Taxonomy (NCBI): domain Eukaryota; kingdom Metazoa; phylum Chordata; class Mammalia; order Didelphimorphia; family Didelphidae; genus Monodelphis; species Monodelphis domestica. The sequence goes on from NC_077235.1 coordinate 7,901,803, forward strand.
AGAGATCATCTGACAAGTTCACTCCCATTTTGCAGATGAGGCAACTGATATAGAGAGAAGGGAAGAGTCTTATTCTAGGAGATACCTGCAAGTAAGCTAGGAGTCAGAATTTGAACTCAGGCTCCCTGGCCCCAAACCCAAGCCCACACTCCTCCAGCTTCTGAGCATAATTGTCATCACTTGTATAGGACACTTTAAAACCCCTTTTGTTGGGAACAGTGTCCAATGTCATTGTCGTCCATGATAGATGCTGGTTTGAAACCCTTGATTAGCTACTTTTCCCTCTAAGATGATGGTGGCGTCAGAAGTAGCCTGGACACCTTCTGTAGTATGGGCAACAACAAGGAGGTTAGAGATGGAGTGTCCCATATGGGGAACAGTGATTAGTCTGGGAGTTCCAAAGTTAGCATGGAACCAAGAGACAACTAGGAAGGTTCAATCGAAAGGAGTCTCATTCCATGTGGCCAGTTATTTGATAACTGATAAACTTTAGAGGCCCCGAATTGCATGTGCCCACCGTTTAGAGCTCTGGGTCAGAATCCTATAGCTGAAAGGGACCACCAAGACCCTGCCTCCCAATTTGGTGGTGGTGGTGGTCAGTCATTTTTGTCATGCCCAACTCTTTGTGACCCCATTTGGGAGTTTCTTGGCAATGATACTGGAGTGATGCCATTTCCTTTTCCATTTCATTTGACAGAGGAGAAAACTGAGGTCAACAGGGTTAAGTGACTTACCTAGGGTCATACAGTTTGTAATCACATAGGGGCAGATTTGAACTCAGGAAGATGAGCCTTTTTTACTTCAGGCCTATCACTTTATCCAATGGGCCACCTGGATGCTCTCACCCTGTCATTTACAGATGAGAATATCAGCACCCAAAGAGGGCGAGTAGTTAGCCAAAGTCACACAACCAGCAGGGCACAAAGTCTAAAGATGACCCCTGCTCCTTGGCTTCTCTCTGTACAGTCTGCCATCACTGTCATCCCCAGGATCTGGCCTCTTGTCCTCTGATTTATAACTCTTGGATTCTGGTAGGTGAGCTTCAGATTGGTGACATCACTAAATATGGGCTCTGACCTTCACAGGGAAACCCCAAGGCAATTGCTCTGTCTCTGTGGACCACCTGGCATCATTTCACAAATGTCTTCCATAGTCCCCCCCAGTGCAAACGAATGGGTGTAGTTCTAAGGGCTGATGGCCCACGTGTGTTTACAGAGGAGCATTCAAAAGGACAAACTATAGCATTTCAAGGAGGAATTCCAAGCATTTCTCTTCCTTAATGTCAAGTAAGAAAAACCAACCAACCAACCAAAAGTAATTAAGAAAGGAACAGAGAGGTCCTCTTCTCCAACCCCTTTGTTTACAGATAAGGGAACTGAGGCTCAAACTGAGCTCAGAGAAACTGAGGCAAAATGACTTCCCAAAAGCCATGTCGTGTGTGAGTCAAGGCTGACCAGAAGGCCAAAGAAAACAAACAAAAAGCACTCATCTAGGGTTAGCATTCAAGTTAATTAAGTTCTTCCATTCTTCTGCCCTTCCCCATCCCACACCGAGATCTAGGCCTCATCTTAACTTCATTCAAAGTTGGCCGACTTATGCCTGTAGTAAGTCTTGATTTACATCACAGGTAACAACAGGAGCCAGGCATTCTCTATTTAGTGCTAGCACTTTGAGAACTCATACAGGGCTGGCTAATGTGCATCGATTATGAGACCTCTTGTAGGGGACTCTTTGTAACTTGAGTCTCTCCTCTACAAACCCCTGAGAAGACCAGCAGTGAAGAGGACCCAGAAGGACAGAGTTGAGGGATGTGGTGATAAAGACTTCTTCAAGCTCACTGAAGCCTTTCTTGGGCCTTGAAAGAGGATAAGAAGGGGTAATCAGGGCATGCCAGGCCATTATTGCTGTTAAGCTAGTATCGGGCCTAGAGTATCGGGTCACAGGCCCCTGTGAAACATGGGAAATGCCACGTAAACAGCATTTTCCCAGGAACTGGCTATGTTTCCTTGTCTCTATAGTCCTTTTCCTCCTAACAAGGGGCTGGTTTTTTCCTTCCCTTCCTCCCTGTCTCCATTTCCCCCCTTTGTTGACCTTTTAAGGCTGTGGAACATTCTATGGTGACTATAAAATCATATATGCACACGGAATTATGAGGTCTTATAATTGCTTGAGATTTCACTTTCTATTCAGTCTTGACTCAGACACTACATGGTTTTGGAGAAGTCACTTTGTCTCAGTTTCTCCAAGTTTAGTCTGAGCCTCAATTATTTTCATCTGCAAACAAAGGAGTTGGACAAGATGACTTCAATGTTCCCTTCTAAGGTTCCTTTGAGCTCTAAATCTCTGGTTTGTTCTATCTTGAATGGTCCCCAAGATATATGAACTTTAAGAAGAGAATGCCTTCAGGAGAAATGACTTTCATCAATACTTCTCCATATTGTGATTTCATCAGAGTAGATGCCCTCTTCTCTGTCCGAGTGACTTGGGAGACAGAGAGGTGACCCTGTGTGTTGTTGGTCCCATACTTGAGGCCTCTCCTGCCCAAGGACACAAGAAAGATGGATGCTCCATCCCTGTTGCCAGTGAAGTTCCATTCTAGGTCAATAACCAGGAATAAACAAGATCCATACGGACTAGAGGGAAAGTAACCTTCCAGGCAAGGCACTAGAAGCTGGGACAGGGATGGAGTCCAGGAAAGGCCTCCTGCGGAAGGTGGGATTTAAGCCGAGTTGTGAAGGATGCTGAGGAAATGAAAAGGCACAAGAGAACATTCTGGCATGTGGGGCACCTAATGAAAGGTCACCAAGATGGCTGATGGACTACTATGTGGATCACAGAATGCATGGAGGGGAGTCAAGTATAAGCAAACTGGAAAGGGTGTGTGTGTGCCAGAAGGGAGGGGTAGCCTCTGCTGGGAAGTGCTTTCAGGTCCAAAGGACTTTACATTTTACCCTGGAGGTAAGAGGGAGCCAATGGAGTGGTAGGCTGGAGGACCTGTGTTTTAGAAAAACGAAGGATGGATTCAAGAGGGAAGAAACTCAAGGCAGGGACACCAATTAAAAGCCTGGTGTAATAGTCCAGGCAACAGGTGATGAGGACCTGAACTAGGGAGGTGGCTGTGAGTGGACCCAAGGGGCCAGACATTCCAGAGACTGTGGAGGTGGCAACAAGATTTGGCAATGGGTCCATTGTGTGTGGTGAGTGTGAGTGAAGAGCTGAGGATGGTGCCAGGGCAGAAAGGTACTGAAGCTTTCTATTTCTGGCACACAAAATACCTCTGGTCAGTAGTCAGGGGCACCGAGTCACCCTCATATTGTTGTCCCAGCTTTCTGATGGGCAGCACTTGCCATACTTCAGCTTTGACAGCCATGTTTTAAATCAGTGGGTCAATGGATACGGGTGTTTCAAGGGATTCTCAGTGAGAAGGACTACAGGATGCTGGGCTGCCTTTTTCCAGGGTACAGCCCAGAGGAGCCCACAACCAAGGGAGAGAAGGTCCACTCTGTCTCCCCTTCCCCCATCATTCTATCCATTAACAGTTTCTGGGTCATGCCTGGAGAGGGCCAGGAGGTGACTCTAAACCAACATGGCGACGGTGCTGACCCGACCTGGCCCAGCCCCTTGCAAATGGCCCGAATCCCACTGAAGGTTTCCGGCTCCTCGGGTTTAATGACTAATAGCTAAGCCTGCAGGCCCTGCCCCAAAGCCTGACTTCACGGCATTACCACATAGACTTCGTCATAATGAGGAGGGAGGGGCTTGTCCGCCAGGAGGCTCTCAGCTCCGTGGCCCGTTTGTCTCCTGTTTACTGAGGGAGCTGCTTCCCCAGGCCCTGGCCGGCCACGCTGCCCCCTCCACACTTGCCTGCTTGCGACTCCTGTCTCAGTAGCACATATGGCAGTGCATGGTCGCTTGGCACTGAGGTGGTCCGTCCTCGCCTAACTGACCGCGGCCCAAAGGGCTGCCCTTGTAGTCCCGGCTTGAAGCGACATCACGTGTGCTGCTTCGGGCTATCAAAGACAGGCCACCAAATGTTCTAGTCAGGGCAGCAGGGTGGAGGGGACAGAGAGGGTGCCTGAGGGAAGAGCCGGGATGGACCCTGGTGTTCCTGCTGCCTATCCAGCTGCCCTCCCGGGCTCCTTTTCGGGCCCCAGAAGAATGAGGGCTCGAAGGAGCTGACCTAGAGGCCTCTTCTGCTCCACATCCTCTTAGTCCCCTCACCCATTGCAGCACACCTGATCAATCCTTTTCCTTGACTGCATCAAATCCCTCCGCGTGTGGCCAGCGCCCTGCCGCCCAGGGTAGGGGGCTTTGAGAAAGCTCTGCCAGTTTTCCCGGAAGGACGCTGGGGAAGGTGCTGGGCTTCCGACTGGCTTCCTCTCTGGCCAGCTGGCGAGGCAGGGCGACTCCCCCAAGTTCACTGGCTCTAGAGCAGGAGAAGGGGCCTTTGTGTGGTTTCAGGTTTCTCCATAATCCCTTTCCCTCTGGCCTCTGGGAAGTCACACAAAGGATGGCTGTGGAGAGCACTGAGGCATGTGGCTCTCACTCTCACCTGGGAAGCTCAGGGCAGGCCCGGGCTGGCTCACTTAACCTCCCTCCCAGCTGACTCCATTGGGAAAGCGATTGGGCACTCGGGGCACTCAGGCAGGGGCAAAGGCCTTGGAAGTCCCGGGGAGGGCAGGTGCTTGAGCCCAACTGATGGGGGGAGAGAGCAGCGGGATCAGCACTGGGCTGGGGACAGAGGATGGCAGCAAAGGCAAGGCAGTGGCTAGGGAGGGGCTGAGGGGCAGCAAAGGCGCTCTGGGGAGCCCTGTGCCTCCCTTCCACTAGCAGCAGCCTTACTGCCTTCTGCTTGCAGGCTCACCTGCACTGAGCCAGAGTTGGGCTTTAGATCTGTCCCTTCCCGTAATTGACACAGGGCGCCCGGGGCTGGCCAGTGGGGGGGGGAGGAGGGGGAGAGAAGGCGGGGGAAGGAGGACTGGAGGGCGGGAGGGCAGTGCAGCCTTTATAAATGGTCCCACCCCTGAGGAAGGTGCATCAGTCTGCCAGGCAGGGACTGAGGAGCTGACACCTGCCAAGGTGCTGCGCTTCCCTGCCCAACCCAGCCCAGCCGCCCAGCCAGCCAGCCAGCCTGCCTGCCTCCGAGGCGAGGGGATCCCAGAGAGGGAGGCACGGCGGGAAAGCGCACACAGCATGGACAAGTTCAAGTTACCCGCCTTCCTTCGGCGTGGGGGGAAAGAGGTAGGGGTCAGTGCGGACTGGCAGGGGGTGTTCTGGGCAGGCAAGTGTCAGCTGTCATCTCAGTCTGCCTCCATCAGGTCCTAGATTAGCTCCCTCCCTCCCTGGTCTTCCCTCCTTGCCCTTTGTGTCCCAAGTTCTTGGGGCTGGCGGAGAGCCTTAGGGGGACCGAGCTCCAAATCAGAGGGCGTAGGGGCTTCCTGTGCTGAGGAGGATTCTGGATCAAAGGTGGAAAACCAGAAAGGATCAGGGCAGCACTGGAGTCCTACCCACTGAGGTCAGGCGACTTTACCAGAATCTGGCTGGGACTGGAACCCAGGGCCTCTCAGGCTGGCTGGCTCCAGGGAAGCATCCTGAAATGCCACAGCGCACTTGCACTTCTCCCTTCACCTCTCTCCCTTCTTCCCTCCTCCTGCACTGCTATCTTTATGGTGGCAGTGGGAGGGGGAAGAAGGAATCCTCTGATAGGCTCTCATCGGTGCCCCCTTGTCCCCCCCAGCCCACCCACAACTGTCTTTGCTCTCCTCTGGCAGGGAAGGCAGGCTGGGGCCACATCCCTGTAGTCTGCCGGTGCCCCTCTCTGGGGAGCCTTGGCAGAGCTCCAGTATTGATCTAGCCTCTCCAAGATTTCCAGGAGCCTTTGGGGTGTTTGTTGACCTTGTTGTGGCAGGAGGCTCCCTTTCTCCTGATTTCCTTCTCCCTGGGATAGGTGTGTGTGTGGGGGCTTTTCCCCTGGCATCAACTGGAAATGGACCTGAGTGAAGGGGGAGTTCAAGTCCCCCTTCCCTTGGAAGCCTGAGGGTCTCCCAAAGTCTCTGGGGCTCCAGTGAGCCCCCTGTGCCCTCGGCCCCAGCCTTCCCCTGGCCTCCACTCTTTGGTCTGGGGGAGAGGAGCCTTGGATGGGCATCAGGTGATCAGAGATGGCTTTTCTCTCGTCCCTTAGAAAGTGACTGCTTCGTCGGAAAACTTCCACGTGGGGGAAAATGATGAGAACCAGGAACGGGGGAACTGGTCCCAGAAGTCCGACTACCTCCTCTCCATGGTGGGCTACGCAGTAGGCCTGGGCAACGTCTGGAGATTCCCTTACTTGACTTACCAGAACGGAGGAGGTATTTCTCAAATATGCCTTTACAAGAACTGTCCATCCACTGCTGAGTGTCTGCAACAGGACACGTAACATGAGGGTCCCTCTAGAAGGCAGGGCAGCAGGGAAATGGTGGCACCTGGCAAGCAGGCAGCCCAGAGGGCCTATTCAGCTGGACTATCTGCAGAGGAAAGCTCTTGAGAAGGGGAGGCGGGAAAACTTTGGTGTAGTGTGGTGTAGTGTGGTGTGGTGTGGTGTGGACAGCTTCTGTACCTCCAGTCAGTGTGTGGGTCCATGGAAGAGGTTCCTTGCCCTGATCCATTTGGAAATGTACCCAAGAACAGATCAGAGGAATGTCACTCCTCCTCCTGGGAAACTGGCTGACTAGAGCGTGCCTTACATTTTCCTAGACTGCAAGAGAGGTAGAAGAAGGAGTCTGGGGCTTTGAGATTGCTCTGTCTGCTTCCATTGTAATCTGGAGGCAAAAGACCATGTGAGCATCACTTTGGAGCTGGCAGAGGAGGTGTCCCATTGGTGTTTTCTTTGGGGAAAGTGGGAAATTCGATGGTCACTAGATGGAGAGCTGGGAAGGGGGGTTGCCAACTAGTTCAGTCCCCTCACGTGACAGAGTTGGAAACCGAGGCCCAGAGAGGTTAAGTAATGTCCCCGAGACCACACAGATGGTAAATATTTGAATGAAGACTTTCTCAAAGCTTTTATGGCTAATCCGAGGCCAGGGTGTGTGTCTCATTTTTGTAAGATGGCATTATTTATAGCTCGTAGGCCATTTGAGCAGAGCAGATTAGAAGAAGGTGTGTGTGGGGGGGAAATCCTGATGTGACACACAAAGGGAAGCAAGAAGGTGTTGCACAATCCCTTGGTGCTGTCGAAACAACTTTTCACTTACACCCTATTTTATTTGCTTGCTAATTACAGGTTCCAATAAAAGGGCAGAGGTGACGTGCCCTTGTATTTCCTAACTCTTGCCCAGTACCAATGAAACCATGCCATTGTAATGACTTCTGCTTACCACAATGGGATTTTGTGCTTTCTGTCTTCTGCTCTTGGGCCCCCCTTTTCACTGGGTGGATGACAGCTTTCCCCCTGACCTTCAGCTAAGGACAAAAGATTCCTGCTGAGCACCCGCTTAGGTGCCAGTGACAGAGATGCCCCTCTCGCTGGCTTCAGCCCTTTCAGTCCCATGTGTGATTTGGTTAGAAGATGAGTCAGGAGCTGTGGCCTCTTTTCGATACCATGGTCCGCAGATCTACTGTTTGGGCTGATAGAGAGACACGATGGGCAACATGTCAACAACCTCTTCTGGTTGGGCAGACGAGAGCCTTAGAAAGAGAAATGCCTTTAAGGGGAAACTCAAGAGCGCTCTCCAATGGTAGCCCCAACTTAATCTCTTGTAGCTAGATGAAACCAATTGTGATAGTGGCTTTGAAGCAACATCTAGGGAATACCTGTCATAAGCCTGGTGGCCTGCAAACCCCCTTCCTTCTCACCAAGATGAAGAAAACATATTTGGGCTCTGTGGATTCCAAAGTCAACTCTTCCCATTGAGGATGCCAGAGAGGTCATTCTTGGTCACGTATTTGCTAGCCTAGCTGGCCTCTGAGGTAGGCACCCCACTGAGATTCCCAGAATACCGTTATCACCACTAATAACACACACAGAAATCACACACTCTCCTAAATCTCTCTTCACTCCCATTGATCTGGGGGGCGGCCTTCAGCTCTCAGTGTCACCTCCCACAGAGGGCAGGTAGGGTAAGAAAAGGCGCTCACGGTCTAACATGGTAAACATTCAGAGGTGAGGTAACAGGACATCTAGTCGGGGTTGAGAAGTTATGGACAAGAGCTGAGGTTCCTTCAGGGCTGCTTGAGTGTGGTGGTCACTAAAGCTGAGAGCAGCTCCTTTATTGGACAGCTGAAGACCCTCATGTTTTAGAGCAAAGTGGACTCCGCCTCAGCAGCCTTAAGTCATGAGTTTTGCCACTGGCACAGTCAGGGAAAAAGAAAGGCCCAGCGCTTGTCTCCTCCTTTACCAAAAGGTGAGACTGTTCTCCTTTGTGTCGAGTACAAGTATTGAAATATTGAAATCAGAAACCCACCACGGCCAAATGGAACAAGAGATCACAAACAAGCGTCTGGTGTTCAGGACATTCTGGGGTTCACCAGGTGTTAGTCCCACGGTCAGAAAAACAAAGCTGTGGCCTGAGGAGCCCTCGCAAGCTTCTTTTCTGGGCTGCACTTGGCGCTGGTACTGTCCTCTTTACTGGCATGGCTCTAGTCTGTGTATGCTGTTCTTTTGACCTCCTTGCCCAAGTTTATGCCGCTTCTTCTGTCTCCTCATATTCCCTTCATTTGCCCCAGCTGTTGTTTTTATGGCACAAAAATATGCCATTGCATTCCCATGCCATGCATTGTTTAGCCATTCCCTAATAGGAGGACCGACCTGGAGCTGGTTTTCAGGCTTATTTGGGAGGAGGGGGAATGGGTGGCTGCTCTGACAAATAGACGAGCTAGGATCATTTTAGTGCAAATAGGTTCTCAGTGGCAGTTAATAATCTCCAAATGGTATGAGCACCTTTGGGGGCTAACATATTTAGGCTACTGAGTCTACGGGTGCAGACACTGAACTCTTATTGTCTCGGCCATTAGTGATTTCCAGCAGCACGCATTGGCACACTTGTTCCTTCCAAAGCCACGTCAGCATTGGCTCTCAGCATTTCACTCCCTTTGCCAATCTGATGGGTGTAAGTAAGGTGGAATCCTGAATCCTCTGGAACTTGACCTCCCCAACCACGTGATTCAGAATTTGTGTTTCCTTTTTAAGAATTACCTGGAACACAAATCTTCCATGGAAAAGACTTAAGCTGATTTTTTTCAAACTTGTTCTCATCATGGAGTTTAGAGTTTACTCTGTCTCCATTTCTCTCCTTCCCTCACTCTGCCTGGCTCTCTTTCTCTGACACTCTCTTGTCTCTGTCTCTAGCTCTCTGTGTCTCTGTCTCTACCTCTGTCTTTCTATCTCTCTCACCATTTCTCTGTCTCTCCCTCTCTGTGTCTCTGTATCTCTCTCTCCCTGTCTGTCTCCACATTGGTCTCTTCTGTCTGTCTCTCTCCTTGCTTCTCTCTGTTTCTATCTCTCTATCTGTGTCTCTCCCTGTCTCTGTTTCTCTCTTCTCTCTCCCTCTCTCTCTGTGTCTCTCTCCCTCTCTTTCTGTCTCTGTCTGCCTCTGTTTCTCTTTTCTCTCTCCCCCTCTCTGTCTCTCTGTTCTTTCTCTCCCCCTCTCTGTCTCTCCCTCTCTGTCTCTGTGTCTCTCTCCCTGTCTCTGTCTGCCTCTGTCTCCCCATCCCTCTCTTCTATCTCTTTCCCTCTGTCTCTGTTTCTATCTCTACCTCTCTGTTTGTCTCTCCTTGTCTGTCTCTGTCTCCCTCTCTCCCTCCCTCTCTTCCTGTTTCTGTCTCTTTTCCTGTCTCTGTTTCTCCCTCTCTGTCTCTGTGTCTCTCTCCCTGTCTCTGTCTGCCTCTGTCTCCCCATCCCTCTCTTCTATCTCTTTCCCTCTGTCTCTGTTTCTATGTCTACCTCTCTGTTTGTCTCTCCTTGTCTGTCTCTGTCTCCCTCTCTCCCTCCCTCTCTTCCTGTTTCTGTCTCTTTTCCTGTCTCTGTCTCTCCCTCTCTGTCTCTCTCCTCTTTCTGTCTCTATCTCTGTTTCTGTTTCTCTCTTCTCTCTGTCTGTCTGACTCTCTCTCTCTTCCTTCTGTCTTTCCCCCTCTGTCTTTCTCTTCTCTGTCTTTCTGTCTGTCTCTGTCATTCTCTCTCTCTGTCTGTCTCTCCCTCTCTATCTCTGTATGTCTCTGTCTCTCTCTGTGATGTTTCACCATTAACTGGATCTGCTAGCGTCCTCTCAAGGAATTTCTGAATTGATAAACTCTGGCAGGAAGTTTTATCTCACTGTATAATAGTTGATAGACTCGTGGGCTTGGACCTGGAGTCAAGAAGTCCTGAGTTCTAATTGTAAGTAACTCTGAGGTTTTCTAATTGGGTAGTGTGGGCAGTTTAGTTAACCGTTCTCAGATTTGGTCAGTCAATAAGCATTTCTTAACCATCTGCAACGTGCCAGGCCCTGCACTAAGTGCTGGAGATACAAAAAGAGGTCAAAGATAATTGCTTCATCTCAGTGATGAGGACAATCTTTTCTTTAGCCTAAACTTCACAATAATTCCAAACCGTTTTTCTTTCCCCTCCCAGTGATGTGGGGTTTGGACACTTGCCGTCACAGCCACAGGATGATTTAAGGGCGGCTCACTCACAGTGACAATTTCCACTGTCTCATCCACCATGTCCCGTTTGGGTCCCAGTGAGCCAATGATGAATGAATAGGGCTGAGGTGGTTCTGCACTGTGAGGGTACGTTCACCTTGAAGTGAACATGGAGATCCTGCAGATTTTCGGCTGCTCTGGTCTTTTCTAGGCAAGTGTTAGAGAAACTGGAGTTTGGCGTTCCTTCAGGTTAGAGATTCTGCTCTCCATCTGAGTAGGGGAAAGCGCCGTGGTGGGCAGAACCATTCCACTTTCTCATGCCTCTAGTTTCCATCTCCTCCCCCAACATTTTGGCCAATTATCTTCAGTCTCCTTTTCGTGCTTGCCATCTGGGAAGGTAAGGCTAAGGCTCTTTTTTCATCTTTTACCAGGGGAAAAAAGATGAAACATTACAGGGGTAAACGTGAAGTCTTAAACCAGGGTTCAAAAATCAGCTTCGCAAGTCCAGGGGAGCAGGGCTAAAAGAGATTGTGTCTAATCAAGACTTGGGGCTGGTGGGAGACAGTGCGCTTCATGTTAGTGGGCCCAAGATACTTTGATTCCTCATGGGCAGGTTAATCTGTCCCCAGGAAGTATAGAGGTGGACATGAATATTTCTTCAATGAGCAGGAAAAGACATGAGGTTCTTGTACAGTACCAGGAAAATCCCAACTACCAGGGAAAAGAACTTTGGCACTCAACATAATAAGAAGCTCTGTCAGACTGGCTTCTGTGAACAACTGAGCAAAGAGACTTGGCACATTTCTAGGCACCATTCCCTGCAATTGGAAGAAATGATGAATGAATGACTACTTGACTCCTTACTCACACTCGAATCCAAATTATGCATTAGGGATCCTTCCTAAAGTCTGGAAGGAGGCTTTTCATGAGCACCTGCCTTCCCATTTGGAAGTTGATCATTTCATTTCAAAGCAAACTTACTTGTCTTCACAAAAATAAACCCGTGCCTCTTGTCCCTATCTATCTAGTGCCTTAGACGGAGAAGGTGAGCATAATTTTGTTCTCTTTTCCCCTTTGAAAGGTGCCTTCCTCATACCCTATGCCATCATGCTGGCACTTGCAGGCTTGCCTTTGTTCTTTCTGGAGTGCTCCCTGGGACAGTTTGCCAGCCTGGGACCAGTTTCAGTCTGGAGGGTTCTGCCACTTTTTCAAGGTAGGTATTAGAGCTAGTTCCTTATTTAACTGGCCTCCTCTCTTCCTCCTCATACCCCTCTTCCAACCTCCAGCTTCCCATATCTTCCACTCTTCATCTGGAAGTGACCACTCCTCTGGCCCCCATGGGACCTCGTCAGCCTTCATGCTTCCTCTTCTCAGCTGTCTGCTCTTATTCCCGGCATTTTATTTTTCTGACTCCTCTTAGCCTGGCAGTGCCATGTGGGTAGAAACTGTGGCTTCCTTCTCTTTCTATTCATGTTAATTCATGTTATATATATCTATATATATATATATGTATAATTAGATAATATAAGTAAAAGCATACTCTGAAAGTGGTCGAGTGATCCATAAATTTAAGGTCACATTACTTAATGCCAGAGTTTCTCGGAGAAGGGCTGAGGCCGACCAACTAACAGCAATCATCTAATAGCAGTCATTAGTTGCCTCTTCTCTCTTCTAGATTGCTCTGAGTGTCCACAGCCTGATTTGAGGATGGATAGCTTGAGCTAGCTGCCTTTGGGTTTTGCTAGCATCTTTTTTCCTATTTCCTTTCCAATACTCAATTCAAAAGAGCTCAGTGGCATCCTGCTGCATAGATTGGATGGGCCCAAAAGAACAGGGAACCACCATGTAAAGGATGAATTCCTTGGCTCCATTCCAACTTCAAACTGCCTTCCTTGCCGGAGATTGGATATGTTTTGGCTATAGGGTTGCTCCTGAAAAGCATCTGTAATCATTGGAATGCTCCATGAAAAAAGTACATTTTGAGAAAGGCAAAAGAGCTCAGAGCTCCAATGTTAGAAGAGCCGCCACAGAAGGAAGCCAAGAACAGGAGCCACTGCATGTGGGTTTTCTTTTCCAGGGGGAGCATCTAAGTTAGGGAAATCTCAAATTCATATCGCTCCTGCTTTGTTCATTTTCTAAATGTGGCTTTGTAAACAATGCACAGGGCAATTTTAAGGAATCTTTATTCTGACACGGTTCACGTTCTTCTGTCAAAGTATGGTGGCACCCTTAAAATGCTATGTAAGCTTGAGCTGTTATCATTACTATCTCGACTGTTTTGCCCATGAAAGTAAATAACTAGGTGCTGTCCTTGGTAGAGCTATGATCTGGGAGTCCTTTCCCCCCTCCAACAGCAGGGATAAATGGGCATGAACAACAGGCCATCCATGTTCCTTTGCTGGGTCCTCCTGGAACAAGAGCGTAAACTTGCGAGACAGCTAGCTGGGGTTAAGGAGGGATAGAGATTCTTAATGCAACTAACTTGTGACTTCCATACTCAATGTGCTACCATGAGTTAAGCCATTGAGCCTGCTTCCCCATTGGCAAAATGGGATCCATAATCCCTGGGCATCATAGAAGCTCAAAGCTGAAGGATCTCCCTAAATGTCACTTATTGTTATCATTCCTGTTACTTTGGTCCAAGCCAAGAGCCTCCAATCAGACCTTTGTCTGAAACAGACCACTTATACTCATCTGTGAATCCCAAAGGAGATTTTTTAAACCCATACCTTCTGTCTTAGAATCGATACTGTGTATTGGTTCTAAGGTGGAAGGAGGGGCAGTAAGGGCTTGGCAATGGGGGTTAATGACTTGCCCAGGGTCACACACAGCCAGAAAGTGTCCGAATCACAAAGGAGATTTGGCAGAAGGTGGCTTTCCTCAACAGATGGCCTACTTCCCACCTTTCTTTGAGTTTGCACTCATTTTGACCAGTTTTCCTCTGTTGCAGGTGTGGGAATCACCATGATTTTGATCTCAATATTTGTCACCATCTATTACAATGTCATCATTGCCTACAGTCTCTACTATTTATTTGCTTCCTTCCAAAAAGTCCTGCCCTGGTCTGAATGCTTCCAGTGGGCAGATATAAACTGTAGCCGAATACCAATAGGTAAAGTTTCCTCTTGGGCACAGGTGGGCTGGGCATATGTCTGTTGTTCTGTTGCTGAGGTTCAGAAGAAGCCTGGAAGGCTAAGTTTCATCACCAGAAGAGTAATGGTTCTTTGGGGTTGGGTTCAGGGGAGGGTAAGTGGGCTCTGAGGAAGGCAAATGACCTGGGAGACGACATATGGGATGCCAGCAGCATATATAACTCTTAGTGTTGCCAGTGTGATTGGGCAGGGCCCAGGCTGACCACTGAGAGGTCTTCCTTATAGGACAGAGAGAGAAGAAAGGAAGATGGCCAAACAGGGTAGAGCAAGAAGAGGAGGTGAGGAGATGAGAGAGAGGAAGAAGGCTGGGTGGAGGGCGGGAAACAGGAAAATGACAACAAAAAGGAAATCCTTAGCGGAATCATTGTCAAAGCCCACCCAATTCAATAGGAATATCTCAGGAACATCAAGAACATTCCAGAAAATAGAGATGCAAGCAGGCCCCAGTTTCTATTCTTTGGAACAAGCACCCTTCTCTGCTGTGCTACTTACAACAGACGACAGCAGGAAGCACTGGTGTACACCCGGCTCCTTCGAGGCAAACTCTCAACCCAAGGAAGCAACTGGGGCATCTTTGCAATTTCAGCTTCATGGAGTTCTAGCAAGATTATTGTTCCTGTGAATCTTTGGCCTATTCTTTGGAGCAAGTTCCCCGCAGCTGTTCTGAGGATAATAGAAGAGATTTTATCAGGGTTATTCTTATTTTGATTCCACTGGGAATACTCTGCTGGTTGTTTCTGCTCAAAAGTGAGCAGTTGGGTCAATACTTTAAATCTCAGAAATATGAAACCAAAACACACACACACACACACACACACACACACACATGAATTCAGGAACAACACATGCCTTTTCCCAGGGCTAACTATGGGTTTTTTTTTTTCTCTTCAGTAACTCACTGTAACGTGAGCACGGCTATGGGAAACATTGTCCAAATGAACTACTCATGGGTACTCGACAACAATAAGACCTGCATAAACGGCACCCAGGTGGAACAGCCAGGACAGCTTCCCAGTGAGCAGTATTGGGAGTAAGTATCCCGGATGTTCTGGGGCCTAAGCAAGTTGCCAGCAGAATGTCTACAGAGCCTGGTAAAGAGCTCACACCAAACCTGCCAGTGTCATCTATTTGTTATCTCATGTGAAAAGTTAAGGAACTGGGGGGCATCTGGGTAGTCCAGAATATTGAGAGTCAGGCCCAGAGATGGGAGGTACTGGGTTCCAATTTGGCCTCAAACCCATCCTCACTGTGTGACCCTGGGCAAGTCCCTTCACCCCCATTGCCTAGCCCTTACTGCTCTTTTGCCTCAGAACCAATATATAGTATTGATTCCAAAATGGAAGATGAGGGTTTTAAACAAAAGTTAAGGAGCTGAAATCAGAATGGTTTCCATTGAAGGGCAAAGACTGGCCTCAGCTTTGTCTTTCTACAGCACACAAAACAGACTCACTACTAATAAGTGTGTTTTGCACTGAAATGAGTGGAATTGAACTTACTCTGCATGTGGCCTGGGTGCCTTAGAGTGGGGAGACTGAGGTTTGGCCACAGGTTGTTGAAACATAGAGGAGTTAGTTGATAACCCTTGTCCTCCCTTCAGTAGTAGAATAAATAAGTGAGCTGAATACACAGGGAGAACTGGTTCGACTGGGAAGCTCTAGGATGGCTCTCAGGATGCACAGCTACCCCAGAGATGGTCTCGGGGGCTGGTTGCCACCCTGTTCCCCCTTTCCACAAGGGTTCTCCTGATATCTGGTAGCCCCTGATCCCAAGGCCTAGCAACATAGGATTTTTCTTTCCCTACCATGGGGCCTTTTGTCTTGAAGTTCGAGGTTCCCCCTGCTTCTATGGTGCTTGCTCTAGCAGCAGAATTGCTACTTATGGCTCTGGCCAGCCCCAATTATTGTCTCTTGATTGGTTTGCCATCATTTCATTCTTTCCATAAGTACTGATTTAAATGCTAATCGTGGGCTTAAGAATGTACCCAAGTATGTACCACTTAGTGCTCTCTGGCTAGAAGGTGCTACGAAGCCTCTTAGTGTTGGGAGGGCCAGGGGGTGGGCATCGAAGTCTCTGCTGCACAATTCATGCTATTTCTGTGCAATATGCCTGCTAAATGGTGCTCCAGCCTGTTCTTGAACACTTTTGTGAGTCACAGGAGTAGGGGAAAGCAGTCTGGCTTTGGAATGGGAATCCCCGGGTTCAAATCCCCACTCTGAAGCTTTCTGGGTGACTTTGGGCAAGTAAGTCATTTCAATCTCTTGGGTCTTCTTTTCCCTCCTCTGGGAATGCTCACTCGCCAATGCCTGTTCCAGCTCTGAGATCTCTGCCCTTTTGACTTCCAGTGACAGAGCACTCGTTGCTCACCAAACCGTGTATCCC
This sequence comes from Monodelphis domestica, assembly GCF_027887165.1. Lineage (NCBI taxonomy): Eukaryota > Metazoa > Chordata > Mammalia > Didelphimorphia > Didelphidae > Monodelphis > Monodelphis domestica. The sequence continues at coordinate 7,917,927 of NC_077235.1, forward strand.
AGTCTACTCTTAGACGGCTCTAATTGCTAGGAGGTTCTTCCTTATAGCAAGCTGGAATCTGCATTCCTGTCACTGCCAGCCAGTGGTCTTCATTCTACTCTGGAGTTGCCCAGCATACTTGGCTCTTGTCTATATGCCAGTTCTTCAGATACTTGGGGCCCTCCGTGCTTCCTGTAAGTCTTCTTTTCCCCAGACTTCAGCCTCCTCAGTGCCTTTGATTGTTGCTCCTGGAAGTATATTAGGCCCAGACTCCACAAGTGATCTGGCCAAGGAGGAGTCCCCCTGATCTGGACAGCCATGTTTATGTACAAGGTTTGGGACCATTGGGATCCACTGAAGTCTCAAAATGGGACGAGGTCAGAAACACGAAATGAAATTCCAGTGGCCTCCTCTGGATCGGGAACTTGGGAAACCAAGAAAACGATGGCAGAAATGGAAGAATGCCATTTCTCCAGAAAAGGCACTTTTAAATAACATTTCTGGACTGCTAGCTAAAGGATTCCATTCAGTACTTCTCTCTATCTTTCCCCTAGAGCAATCAATGTCTTGGCTTGGCTCTGGCTGACAACGGACTGTTTGTCTCTCTGTAAAAGAGGGTTAATTACTAACTGCCACAAGCTTCCTAAGATGCAACTGGGTTAATAATAATATTTATATGATAATAGCATTCATATATAATAAAAATAACAACATTGATATAGTGCTTGTTATATGCTAAGTGCTTTACAATCATCACCTCATTTGATCCTCAGCACAATCCTGGGAGGTAGGTGCTGTAGGTAACTCCATTTTACAGATGAGGAAACTGAGGCAAGTGGAAGTTAAGTGACTTGGCCAAGGTTACATGGCAAGCATCTGAGGCCACATTTGAACGCAGGTCCTCCTCATTCCATGATACTTCTCCAAACTTTTCTGTGTGTAAAAGACCACACCAGTGGCTCCTTGTTTATACACGACTTTTGCATTTTCAGCAAAGTGGCACTCCGGCGTTCCAGTAGCATGGAAGAAACTGGTGAGATCGTGTGGTACCTGGCACTCTGCCTACTTCTGGCCTGGCTTATAGTTGGAGCGGCACTGTTTAAAGGAATCAAATCTTCTGGCAAGGTGATTGGGATGGATGAATGAGTAAAAGAAAAAAAAATGTATGAAGTGTTTCCCATACACCAGGGACTGTAACGTGTGCTGGAGAAACAAATACCAAACCAGACATTTGTGTCTTCAAGGAGCTTCCACCCTAATGGGGGAAACAACACGCTTAGGGGAGCGGTGGGCAGAGAACCTAGCTGCAGCGCCGGGACTTGGGGGAGTCTGCCAAGTTCCCAGCAAGTCAGCTTCAAGCACTGTAGCAATGTGTGTTTGTATATACTCTATAGTCATATTTAAATATGCAAAAAAGTATTTACCTTTAATCCTCTAACTGGAAAATCCAGCCCAGGATAATTGAGTGCACTAAGTTGTTCAGCAATGAATAGTAAAGCTTTGTCACAAGGAGAGGCTTTGACCGTCTTATCTTCATGCCCAATGTGAGCCCAGGACCCTGAGATTAAGGGTCTCACAGTCTTTGTACTCAGAAATCTGGCACTGGGACAGGACCAGAAGATTTTGATAGGATAATGGATTGGGCCGTGGCAAGCTTATAGGCAAGACTCTACATCTGCTTTCCCTGGGCAGATAGTGGTCAAAGCCAGGCCTTAGGCCACCGTGAGCTGTTGTTCCATTTAGGTATGCCCAGGCTCCAGCTTGGAATCCCCTTGCCCCCACCACTTCATGGTATGTCTTCCATGACTATTTCTGGAACCTGATTAGTCCTGCGATTCCTGAATCCAGCCCCCAGAGGCTCATGGAAGGGAGAATTGGAAGGCTTTGGAGGACAATAGCTCTGAATCCTTCTTCCCCACCAAAACAAAAGGCTTATGCTCTAAGAGATCACACTATATTTTCCTTGAACTCTACCCACTGGGTCTTAAGTTTCTTAAAGCAAGGGAACTACCACAGGTCTTCATTCTCTTAGAGGCGCACATTATTCCAGGCACCAAATGGGCCTCCATCTTGGATCTGTCTACACATTAGAGTCCTCCATGCTAGAGTAGAACATATTAGGCTGAGGTCTAGCCTAATAACCTGCTTACCTCAAGCACATCCAAACTCTCTTCCTACAAACACTTTGGCAGCACCCATACACCCATGGGACAACTTCACAGTATTGACTTTGCCATTGAACATTTTGAAAACATGGGCTTCATTTCCCTGTGCTGTCAATACTGGGAGAATCCCTTTAAATCCTAGCTTATCTGGGTGATTTGAATTTGGGAAGCCCTCCGAGGTGATTGTGGAAGTTATCTCTGGAAGATGATTCTAAAGAGAACCCACATTTATAAGGACCAGTCATTGGGATGCTGATTATTGAACTAATACGGAAGCTGTAGGGGTCTGCTGGGCATTTTAAATTGCTTTTTTTGAGAATGGCAGAGGGGGCATGTTTCTAAGTACTTTTATCTTCTCTGTGGGGGTCGAATATGTACTAATCATGGAGACGGGGAGAGGACCTGTGATTTCATCCGGTATAGGGAACTTCTGGGTGGAGAAACTCCTTGTAGCCCTAAAGGCTAAATGACTTGGTTGCACAGCTAAGAATGGTTCAGAGATGGAACTTGAACCTGGCTCCAAAGTCAGCTCTCTATCCACTATACCACACTGCCTCTCATAGAGATGGTACCCTAAGCCTCCGAAGGGCAGCCTTTGTTTGGCTTTCCCAGTAGACTATATTTATGGAAGATTTATATATTTACTCCTAAGATTATCATGGCTGCCTAGGCTTTCACTTACAAAGGGAACACAGGAAATGTTCTTTTGAGGTGCTGCTGGTGTTTAAATAGATCCTTCGAGAAAAGCCAGAAAGGAGAATGCATCATTATGGAGACTGGCAGGAGCTTGGGATCCTGGGTCCCCGTCGCTTTGAAGTTCCTCATCTCTGTTAGTGCTGGGGAGCCATTTTTCTTTCCCTAAAAGGGTGATGCCAGACTAGGTGTTGCTAGACAACGGCCATTGTTCACGATCCCCTTTTCTCTTGGCAGGTGGTCTATTTCACAGCCTTGTTCCCGTACGTTGTCTTGTTCATCCTGTTAGTGCGAGGGGCAACGCTCGAAGGTGCTTCCAAAGGCATTTCCTACTATATTGGGCAGCAATCGAATTTCACCAAACTGCAGGAAGCAGAGGTAAGATTCAGTTATGCTTTCAAGGAGCTTGGATGAGATGACGTGCACAAGACAGCTGGCCAAGCCCATGCAGTGCTAAGAATGCTGGGTTTGGAGTCAGTGGGTTCAGTTCCTGCCTCAGATGTTTACCATCTGTGGGACCTTAAACTAGTCACTTACCATGTCTGAGCCTCAGTTTCCTCATATGTAAAGTGAGAGGGTTGGACTAGCTTACATCCCCAGAGTCCCTTCCACCTCTAAATCAATGTCCCACTGCACCTTATGACAAACTTGGGTGGGCAAGAGCTATTTTTCACCACTGGGATACACTAGCAAATGGAGAGATGGCACCCAGCGTGTGGTGTGCTTGTCTAGAACCTGAGTCGAATATTTCCCGTTTTTGGGGGATCTAGGTCCTCTTGCCACCCCTCCCTTTTCCCCTCTATCCCCCTTTTTTCAGCATGATCAGGCAATTACAAGGGGGGCATATTCTTTCCTTCTTATAAGGCTTTAGCTAAAAATGACAAAAGGATGAAAAGAAAACAGCAGGCTCTATTCTGAAGGGTGCTGTTGTTGTTCAGTCACGTTAGACTCTCCGTGACCCTATTTAGGATTTTCTTGGCAAAGATACTTAAGTAGTTTGCCATTTCCTTCTCTGATTCATTTTAAAGATGAGGAAACTGAGGCAAACAGGGTTAAGTGACTTGCTCAGGGTCACACAGCTAGTAAGTGTATGATGCTGAATTTGCACTCAGGTCTTCTTGACTCCAGGCCCAGGGCTCTAGCCACTATATCACCGACCTGCCCTCTGAGGGGTGCTGGTTACATTCAATTGTGGAAATGGGAAAGAAACAGAAATAGCCATTATTAATGTATGTGTGTGGGTTGGGAAGACCCAAAGAACCATAACAGACATAACATGCTTTGTATATCTAAAGCACAGTACAAATGTGACTGGGGCACAACGTCTAGTCCCAGCTCAGCGACACTCCAGTAACTCATTTCTTCTCTCTGAGCCTCAGGTCCCTCCTCTGTAAAATGGCGAGGATTATATTACTACTATCCACCTCAGGGGGTTGTTAGGAGGATAAAATGGTGATCATAGCCACATAATTTTATAGGTGGGAGGGGCCTTAGAGGTTATCAGGTCTAATCCTCTCATTATATGCTCTTGATGACAGGGAGAACTAGACATAGAGGCTTGTAGAGCTGAACCTGGAGTCAGAAAGACCTGAGTTCAAATCATGCCTTGGACACTTACTAACCGTGTGACCCCAAACAAGTCTTTTAACTGCTTGATACACGGGTGGCCCAGTGGATAAAAAACAGGGCTGGAATCAGGAAGATACATTTTCATTCATTCAAATTCAGCCTCAGACACTAAGTGACTCTAGGGAAGTCATGTCCCATTTGCCTCAGTTTCCTCATCTATAAAAGGAGCTGGGCAAGGAAATGGCAAACCACTCTAGTAACTCTGCCGAGCAAACCCCAAGTGAGGTCACAGAGAATCAGACACAAATGAAAAAGTGTCTAAACACCAGCACTCAGGCAGAAGGACTGTGAGTGATCTAGTTGGGCAGAAGAGATCTCCAGAATGAGGAGATCAGAGATCCTTTGTACAGTCACATCATAATAAGGTTAACTCCCATTTTTGTGATGCCAAAAGGTTTCGAAAGTTCTCTCTCCCCCAAACTCATCAGATAAGGTAGGTGATCGAAGCATTATTTTCCCCATGGAGAGTTTAAATGGCTTGTTCAAGTCAGACTCAGGACTCGAACCCAGCTCCCCCAACTCCAAATCCAGTGTTCTTTCCATAGCCAAGGGATAGCGCGAGACTGTAAAAGTGCTTCTTAAAGTCTAAAGCAATATCGTATATAAATTTAAGTTACTTATAATTATACGTTCTAAGAACCACAGCAATTTCTTATTATGAGAAGATGAATGACAAAAGATTGATGAATCATAATGAATAATCTCTGCCATTTAGTGTTACATGAGCTTAATAGACATCTGTTTGATGACCTCACAGGGGGTAGCCTGCCAGGGCTCCTACCACTGTCAATGCTGGTGGTACTGCTTTTGGTTAGGAGCAGAATGGGATCCAAAAGCCAAAGGTGAAGGCTAAAGATGGAGCACGGTGGGTGGGATGATGGGCTCAGAAAGTCCCACCTTTCCATTAAGAAGTGAGCTTGGTATTTGCTCCTGAAGGGCATCATTAAAATGCAAACATCGTACCTAGGAGGGGATGCCACATTAACTATTAGCACACATTAACAGGGGTTAATTTCAGAGTTTTGTTCTAGGGCCCCGAGGGCTAGAACGTGAAAGCGTGTTGAGGGAGAGAGAAGAGGGTAGAGGCCTGGCCGAGAGGCCACCTTCTGGGGAGGGGGCGGCCAGAGGATGCTGCGCACCTCTCTCACATACCTATTATGTATGCCAAAGAGGCCGGGCTTACATGGACCATTTCACCCAAATGGGTTTCTTTTTTAGGTCTGGAAAGACGCTGCCACCCAGATATTCTATTCGCTTTCAGTGGCCTGGGGTGGCCTGGTTGCTCTCTCTTCCTACAACAAGTTTAATAACAACTGCTACTCTGATGCCATCGTGGTTTGCTTGACAAACTGCTTGACCAGTGTGTTTGCTGGATTTGCCATTTTTTCCATATTGGGCCACATGGCTCACATATCTGGAAAGGAGGTCTCCCAGGTCGTCAAATCAGGTATGAAATGCTGAAGCTGCTGCTCATCCCAAGAATACTCTGTAAAGCTCTGAGAAAGGGAGAAAGCTTTGCTCGAAGTGCTTCGGGTTAGAGGTGCCTCTGGGCTCTCAAGGCCTCTACCATTGGAACACCAACTATGGTAGCTCTTACCAGGCTGGAGAGGCTTTGAGTACAATAGGACCACACTTGCCTTCAGGAGCCCCACCCAGGGGCATACGTCCAGCTGCTCTGTCACAAGGTGGCAGATGGGGCCCTGGCACTAGATGGAGCTAAAGAAAGGCCCTAAAGGCCTTGCTGCTTTGATAGGCGGTGATGGCACTGGAGAAGGTGAGACGGGGCCAGAGTCAAAGTTCTGAAACCACCTCCAAATAGCCATTTAACACCTGTTATTCTAAGTGAGATCTTTGTTCGGAAACCAGTGAATTGATAAACAACTCAAGGAACTGCTTTTCTCATAAATAATAATGATGCTGGTTAGTGTTTCTAACATATTACATGTATAAAATGTATAACAGCTAGCTAGCATCTAGCACTTATAAGTTAGGATGAGGCCCAGATCCCCGTGTGGGATGGGGAAGGGCAGAAGAATAGAAGAACTTAATTAACTTGACTGCTAACCCTGCTTCTGGGGAAGTTGCTGCTTCATGGACGGATGGCTTTCACTAAAGGTCTCCTGGAAGAGGAAGACAGAAGATTCAGATCTGTTGTTTTCACCAAGGGTTCGAGTCAACCCAGAATGTCATTTCGTGAGATGCTTAGCCACAATTATACCTGTGCGGCGACCTAAGCAAGTGGGGGACTGCGCAAGAAAATGACATCCCATGAGCCAACATCCATTGCAGAGGATGAAAAAACAGATGTGGTCTACAAAGAACACCACCAGATCCTACAGACTGAGTGAATTCATGTCTTGATACTCAGAGACATTGGTGCTAAGATGGCCAAAGGGGAGTATGCTCAGAACTGTGGGAGAAAATACAGTTAGGTGTCAAGAAATGAGAGGGTTCCAAAGCTTGGAGACTTCCCAGGAGCTTCAGGCCTGTAACAGTCTTTAGCAAAAGGGTCCGAAAGCCATCCTATTTTAACCGAATGGCAACAGAAGCCAAGGGCCCGAGGCATTTCAGAATCAGATCATCGCCTCTTATTCTGAAGGTCAAAATCAACACCAGATTAGAGAGAAGATGAAAAGGAGATGGGTTTGCACAGTTACAGCACCTCTCGTCTGGCCTGCTTAAACAAGCTGTCAGCTGTCAACTCTTAAAAATGGGAAACAGTCCAAAGCAAAGGCCCGGTTTCAATCACTATTTCTTAGATAAGTTTAGCAATGCAAAACAGTCCCTACAATAATCAAGTCTAAGGAGCCTCCACATTGCCTGAGCAAGCAAACACTCCCGCTCCTTGCCAAACTGGACCTGGCAGCCAAGGGCAACACTGGAAGCTCATTTGCAAAACAAAAGAGGAGGCAGGAGATTCTGAATAGTGGAGGGGAATTAAAAATTAGTCTGGCCAGAGCTTGGCATAAGATCTAGCTCAAATCGACTCTTCCAAAGAAGTCTTCTAAGTGAAGCTGGTACAAGGACAGCGAATGGATGTGAAGGGAACAAATCCGATGACATGGCAGACTGTGACAAGTCATCATTGCTGATGATAGTAGAATCGTGCCTTCTATAGTATCTGACAAAGTATTTGAGGAAGCATAGAAGCTGGAAGGCTCCAACCAGCAAGTGTACCATATGCTTTCCCCCTCCATTTCTGGTCGCAGTTGTGTTTCAAATACACCTCCAGGCCATATGGCTGGAAGTTAAAATAGCCTTCTTTGAAACTACTCTATGAGACAAGCCGATGGATGGAAATCCCCGCTTCTAAGGTAGATTAATCAGTGGTGACTATTGGCCTTCTGGAAGGATTTATGAATGGGTGTCACCCCCGAGGTTCTTTCAAATATTCACCCATTTGACAGACCAGGAGGGAGGATCCATGACCAGTGCTGGAGGGGGCCTTCGAAACTGTGTAGCGGCTCTCTCTGATATATAGTGCAGAGAGCACTGCATTTGGAACCAAGAGCCCTGACTACGTCACATAATCTTTCTCAGCTCAGTTTCATCACCTGGGCAATGACGAAATAATTTCGAAGTCTCCTTCCTGCTCTCAGATCTTGGATCCCTTCTTGGTCAACAATTTCATTTTCTAGATTAGGAGATTGAGGGCCAGAGAAGGGAAATAGTGAAAATGATGGTGATGATGACAGCACTAACAACAGTGGAAGTTTACAAAGCACTTTAAAGTGTGCAAGCCACTTGACCTACATTTTCTTATACAACTCTGGGTTTGCAGGAATAAGACCTGTTATTCTAGTCCCTATGTTGCAGCTGAGGAAGTTAAATTTCAAAAGGGCTAAGTGACTTGTCAAAGATCATACAGCTAAATAACTTGTCTAAGGTCACCTGGCCTGGGCAAGAGCCTGGAGCACCTCACTCCAGGGCTGTGGAAGGAAGATGAAAGAATGTCAGACCTGTATGCTGTTGGGCAAGTCACTTCAATTAATCAATTAACAGTGATTAAGTGCCCGCTGTCTGCAGGGGCATTAGGGACACAAAAAGAGCAGGCAAAATACAGTCCTTGTCCTGGAGGGGTTACATTCTTGTGGGGGAGACAACAAGGAAACAAATGTATGTAAAACGAGCAATGGACAGGAGAAATAGGAGAGGGAAATTGAAGAGGAAAGGCCCTAGGATGAAGAGGAGTTGGAGAAGGCTTCATGTTGGAGGGGGGATTTTAGTTGGGACTTAAAAGAGGAAGGCTGCATTTTCTTTATCTGTAAAATGACTAGGGTTAGACTACATGACCTCTGAAGTTCTTTCCACACCTAAATCTATTCTACTCTGATTCCTGACAACTGAAGATAAATCAGAAGTGAAGATGAATTCTCCCCGAATCTGTAACCCACCATCAAAGTGAAAAATAGGATTCAATTTTTAGGATTTTCTTTTACCTACAAGTTTGCTGAAGTCACCCATTGTATAAAGGGGTATTGTGGACCATATGACTCGGGGAAAATGTAGAGAAAAGGGCGAAGTCTCAGAAGATGATCCGCCAAATGGGTCTTTTTTGGATACTGGAATTAACTTGGAGTATATGGAAGTTTCTGACTAAGGTAAGACGACCACATTACTATTTGGCATTGACGCACAGTAGCATTGCTCATGAACCTGGAAACATGAAATATTTTCAGAGACAACTACTGAAATATGTACATTTGTTTCCTTGTTGTCTCCCCCACAAGAATGTAACCCCTCCAGGACAAGGACTGTCTGACTCAATGCAGACTGAATAGATTTTCATTTTTACGTCATGAAACAAATCAAACAAATTTTGTAAAATGTCATTGTTGATAAGGAACATCGCCGAGGAGTGTGATGGCCAAATGGAAACATGATTTCTTCCAGCATCATACTTAGAAATCTGGAGGAAAATCTGTTTGCTTTGTTTTTAACCAAGATAACTCCAAATATTATACCTTTTTCTAGGCTTTGATTTGGCATTCATTGCCTATCCAGAAGCTCTCGCACAACTGCCGGTTGCCCCGTTTTGGTCTATACTATTTTTCTTCATGCTTTTGACTTTGGGTCTTGACTCTCAGTTTGCTTCAATAGGTAAGTGATTTGGAGGGATGGTAATATTTCAGAAGAAAATCTCTTCTGCTTCACTCAGGTTGTCTTTATTTCAAAACAGCCTCCTTTAGACTATCTCCTATTGCTCCCCACTAGGCTTCCGGAAACACAAATTTCATTTTGTCTGTCCAACCCCTGGTTCAAAACCCTTCAATGCCTTTCTGTTGGCTTCAGGGGAAAGCCCAGATTCCCTGGTCTGTTTTTTAAGACTCCCCATCATCATTTTGTTTCTACTTTGCTTTCCATTGCTTCCCAACATATACCTTTTCTCTGGTTAAATCAATACTTTTACCTTCCCATTCATTCATTTCGCTTTACAATTATTAGTATCTTGTGTTTTTACATTACTTTTGTGGCAAAGCTATCCTCTCACCAGAGGGAGGGAGGGGGGGAGGAAGGATGGAAGGCAGGCAGGAAGGAAGGAAGGCAGGCAGGAAGGAAGGAAGGAAGGAAGGAAGGAAAGAAGGGATGGACGGACGAGTTCAACATAGCAAAGCTACCTATCAACTCAGTTTGGGAATATATGCAATGTAATGTAGCCTTGGTCCCCCACTTCTTCAGAGAGGAAGGAATACATTTTCCTACCTTTTGTCCAAGCACAAGCTCTTCAGTGATTCTCCTTACACAAAACTAGTCTTTATATTGACATGACTGTGGTCAAACACTCACTGAACAGCAGCTGTGGGAATCGCACCACACTTCACTTTTGGGGAGCTACAACGTTCGCATAAGACACAAGTATTGCCCTCTTGGAGCTCCCTTCCAAGTGGGGACATTTCATCACACACACACATACACACAAACTGCTAAATGTAACATTAGTATGACAATCGGATTAGAGAATAGTTCTGAGAGGAAGGGCCCATCATTTGAGCCACTAGGTACTTAACAGGCCATTGTTTTGTATGTTTGCTCTTGGTCCTTGGGCTCTAGTCATATCTCCTCTACTAGAGTGCAAGCTCATTGAGGACAGGAATCCTGTCTTCTAAGTCTTCTTTATCTCTGAAAGCACCAAACGAGGCCCTTGAGCACAGAGTATCAGTACGGAAACCCCTAGGAGAGCCCTCCATTGTACAGAAGGAAGACACTGGGACAGGCTGAATCTGTTTCCCTCTGAAATAGAACTAAATCTGACTTCAGTCCTTTTAACCACTCACTTTCGGCACCAATATGTGCCTCTGTCTGTCCCTACGGGGATAATTGCAGAAAGGGTGGTGGGGGATGCCAGTCTGTGGCTGAAAATTCCTCTAGGGTACAAGGGTTTCGGGGAACTACTACAAGAAGAGAAGCTCACTGGAGCTAAGGGAAAGCACAGCCTGGCTCCTTTTACATTCTAGCAAAGGGCAGGAGTGACTTATTCAGAGACATTTTATACTTTGGCAGCCCTAATCCTCGAGTTTTCGTTTTTGCATCCCTTTTCCACCAGCAGGAGATACTCCCTGCATAACAAGACAAGGGAGATCTTGGAGAGAACATTCCCATCTCTTCTTTCAGTGGGGTAGAGAAGAGGGAAGTCCTGGCCAGAAGCTCTAGGTGGTGAGAGCCAAAGGGAATGGCAGCAGGCTAACTCCTGGACAATGCAAGAGGGGGAAAAGAGGGTGATACGGGGTCTGGCCTAAGAATAAGAAGTGTCCCTGGAGATTTCCCTGGCCCTGCACCCCCAAAATGATATCAGCTCGGGAACCATTTGTGGGTGGATTTACTGCATTTGAATTCCAAGAATCCTAACTAGACCTTAATGATGAATAAGCTGACATGTAAATTATCATTTTTCCTCTACAGAAACAATTACAACCACCATTCAAGATTTATTTCCCCAAGTGATGAAGAGATTGAGAGCTCCCATAACTTTGGGGTGCTGCTTGATTTTGTTTTTACTAGGTCTGGTCTGTGTAACTCAGGTAGAACATTTACTTTTTTCATAGCAATTCTATTCTGATTCCTTCAGAGGTGAATGGATCCAATAACCGACAAGTCTCAGAATGATGATAAACTATTGGCCTTGACCAAACCTATGCATGCACTTATTTGATCTCTATTGGCTGATGATGGTATAACTGAAAGGATACTGAATTTGAAGACAGAGGGCCTGGGTTCAAATCAAAGCTCTGCCACTAACAACCAAAGTCACCTTGGGCAAAAACATTTGATCTTTCCTGGCCCTTATTTCTTCATCTGTCAAAAAAGGATGTTAGACTTGGTGACCTCCAAGTTCCCTTCCAACTTAAGATCTATAATTACAGAACGTTTGTTGTCGAGTCAAGTCTGACTCTTCATGACTGCATGGACCACACCATCCAGGGGGTTTCTTGGTTTTCTTGGCAAAGATCCTGGAATGGTTTACCATTTCCTTCTCCAGCATGATCAGAAACTAGCTATACCCCCAAAGAAATACCCGTGGCCATTTCTAAAGGAATCGTCCTGGGTGCCTCTTTGGCACAGGAAGAGTGAGAAGGGATTGTTTAATCCCGCTTTGACACTCTCTAGGCATCTTGTGCTCACATTTGAAAAACTTTCATTTTCACATTTCTTAGGTGGAAGGAAATGCTATAGAACCTATTTAAATGCAATGAGCAAATGGAGTCCCGAGAACCTCACAAAGCCATTTGTTTTGTGCCATTCTGTTTCCCCTCCTGTATCTAGAAGTGATTTGTTGTTTTTGTTGCTAGGCCGGAATTTACTGGGTTCATCTCATTGACCATTTCTGTGCTGGATGGGGCATTCTGATCGCAGCCATACTGGAAATAGTAGGGATCATATGGATTTATGGTAAGCCATCTGTGAAATTGTCTGTAAAAGCATTATTGTAAAGGCTATTACCAGGATAGGCTTATTTACCTGGTTTCTTTCATCACTTTTCCCTGTTGTGATTTGGAACTCAACTGAGTTGCCCACTCTGTTAAGCAGACATATTTAGAGGTGTGTGCAATCCTGCTGCTGGAAAGGACAAAACTAATTCAGGCATGCCAAGAGAATTGGAGACCGAGATTCCTACTGGAGCTTACATGACTGCTGGTCACAATGCATTCATTAATGGGTTTTTCATTAGGTGGGAACAGATTCATTGAAGACATTGAGATGATGATTGGAGCAAAGAGATGGATATTCTGGCTGTGGTGGAGAGCCTGCTGGTTTTTCATTACTCCTCTTCTTTTGATAGTAAGTATGAAAGAGATCGGGTAGCAAAGAACACGCGTGTGTATCTGGCTTTTCGATGTTTCTTTTAAAAAGGATCCCACAACAGGGTAAAGACAAAAAACAGCAAATAGGAAACAGCACTCATCTTTTCACATAGAGCCATTTTTCTTTTGAGGAGCCCAACACAAAAACTGCAACAGCCCCCCAAGAAGCCTGTAGGCCCCATTCTGGAAGGGTGGCCCATATGGCTACTTAGGAAACTAAACAATTGCTTATTAAGCCTTCCCACTTTGTACCTACTAGCATTGTGGCCTAAGTGCCATGGGAACACAGAAGAAGAATTGACACATAGTCCTTGTGGCGAAAGAGTTTATAGACTCATTGGGGAGACAAAACCATATATACAAAACCCAAGACATTTCAAGAACAATTCAAATCTCAACAATGAGTAGCAGCTGGGATGCAGGCAGAAATATTAGATTTAGAGATAGAGAATCTGTCCTGTGCTATCAGTTTGACCCTAGGGCCTAAGCAATCATTGAGGTCCACTGTCCTCCTCTGTAAAATGAAGAGATGGCACTTTGTCCGCCCTCAAAGTAGGATCCTATAATTCTAATCATGTTACCTTGGCCAAGCCACTTCCCCTCACTGGCCCTCAGTTTCTTCTTCTGTAAAGTGGAGGAAGGAGGAATTGGATTTTAGGGAACTTCATTTCTGGCAAAAAGGAGAAATCATTGAGATGTTATCCTTTGAGACGTCCCACTGCTGACTGACTTGCAGAAAAGTTGCTCTTCTTCTGATTTCTTTATTTGTAGGACTATTGCCATAATAATAGCTGACCCCTTAGCCAGGGGATGTGGAAGGTTAGTTAGCTTGACCCTATACAGAGATGTCTTTCCTTAGTTATAGAATCTGGAAGAAGGCTGAATCTCATTTTTCAATACCATGGCTCCTACAGAGATCTCCTAAGCTTTAACCCTAACGTTTGAGGCTATGCAGAGAGCCATGACTCTTCTTGCAAGCCCAGGGCACATTTCAATGGTCTGAGTCATGCCTACGGAAAATGGCAATTGAACCAAGAAGGTGCCATGGCACCATCTGGAAGAGAGTGCTAGTCTTGGAGTCAGGAGAGACATGGGGTCGGATGCCATCTCGGCCTTCAGTTGTGTGTGTCTGGCCAAGTTGCTTAACCTTTATGAGCCTGGCTTTATGAAACGGGGGATAAAATAACTTACCTCATAGGGTGGCTGCGAAGATCAAGTGAGATAATGGCCATAAAGCCTTGTGTGCAACGTAAAGGACTATAGAGATGGCAGCTATTATCCTCTTTAATTGGAAAACTTTCCGTCGAAAAAGCCTTTTTGGTAACTTTGATGGCTCTGGCAGCATTTTGCATTTAGCCAGCCCAGTTGCTGTCAACACATGCATTTTACAACCATGCTGTAAACCTTTCATTTGGGCTGTTTTTGTAGCTACCCAGGCTTTACGAGAAGCCACAGTCGAGTTCCTGGAAAGCTTGACACCCAGTTGCAACTATTAAAAATGTCCCAAACCAGGAAACTGTCCATCAGGAAGGAGGGGATTGATTGTGGAGTTGAATTAATTGGGAACGTGTAATTGTTCAATGATTAAATGGCTTGCTGTTGTTCAGGCACTGGGTTGGCTGTGTCCAACTCTTCATGTCCTTATTTGGGGTTTTCTTGGCAAATATATTGGAGTGGTTTGCCATTTCCTACTCCAGTTCCTTTTACAGATGAGTAAATTGAGGCAAACAGGGCAAAATGACTTCCTCAGTGTCATACAGCTAGAAAGTGGTTGAGCTGGATTTGAATGTAGGAGGTTGGGTCTTTCTGACTCCAGGCCTGGAACTCTATTCACTGGCCACCCAGCTGTTCTGATTAAATAGCTATGGCGGTCTACTATACATAATTGTTTGAGAGACAGCATGGGATAGTAGACTGAGGGCCAACCTTGAAATAAGGAAGTCCTGGCTGGTTCTTGTGCTGCTTCTGACAGTCAGTTATCTAAGGCTCTAAGTTGTAGGCCAATTGCCGTCAGTCTCCATTGGAGGGACCAGTGCCCCACACTGGGCGTGCCATGCATGAAGGGAATCCCAGGCTGGGCCCTTGAAAAGAAATGCATCTGGACACTGTAGTGAACTCAAGATGGCCCCTGTCCTTGCGCGTTGTGCGCACTAAGAGTATTTCAGTTTCAAATTAAATAGCAGGTACATTGGCAAGGCTAAGGAACTGTCTGAAAGCAGTCTGGTTTCTTGTGGAGAAGCACTGGCTCCACTGTCGCGCCCAGACATCTGCATGTCAGTATGGAGAACAGATAGAATTTCAATGATTTTATTTGCAAGGGTGCACTGAGTTCCAAAGCCAAAGTGTTGACTGCTGACTTGACATAGAGGCAACATTTAGCCAGGGTCCACATGTTAGATTCAGCCAAAGGAAAACAGACAAAGTGAAAAGGCTGACAACTCAGATGGTGTCGTCACTGTTATCTACACGTTTTGAAAAGCCTAGGTTGAATTTGCTTCTGACTTTGAAGTCCCTTCATTTTGGTGCTGTGTGGACACTGCCTTAAAGAGTTTTCTTTTTGGGGGGGCAGCTGGATGGCTCAGTGGATGGAGAGCCAGGCCTAGAGATGGGAGGTCCTGGGTTCAAATCTGGCCGTAGACACTGCTGGGCAAGTCACTTGACCCCCATTGCCTAGCCCTTACCACTCTTGTGCCTTGGAACCAGTACACAGTACTGATTCTAAGATGGAAGGTAAAAGTTTAAAAAAAGACTTTTCCTTTTTAACTCTTAGCTTTCTCTATGGAGGCCAAGCAAACTCAGAGTCCCATTTCTTCCTCCCATCCCTTACCTTCTGCAAGAGCTTTGAAAGTGAGTAGGATGGAGGAGAGGACCTAGCTTCATCGCTGGGGGTAACAGAACTTCTCCCAGTCTTATTCCATATTTTACTCTCTCACTGTGGAACTATTTGGATTGATGTTTGTCTTAGAATTGCCCAGACTG
Source organism: Monodelphis domestica (assembly GCF_027887165.1). Taxonomy (NCBI): domain Eukaryota; kingdom Metazoa; phylum Chordata; class Mammalia; order Didelphimorphia; family Didelphidae; genus Monodelphis; species Monodelphis domestica. The sequence continues at coordinate 7,933,672 of NC_077235.1, forward strand.
AAAAAACTGCTAGGGAACGCCCCGCACTCCTGCCACAGTATAGATTTTGAATATCTGACTTTATTTTTAAATAAGTACGCTGGCCACTACAGTACGCTATTTTTTGAAACACATACAGAACATCCACCTACCTGGAGTTCTGAAGAATTTATACGAATGACTATTTTGGGAAATCCCAAGACAAAGCACATTCCTTTAGTTTGCCCATGTACTAGTGTGATCTTCTGTGTTTGAAAGCACTTCTAAAATCCTGCCGGCTTCCTAAAATGCCCAATGAAGTTCCTAGACTTCTTTGAAATCGGAACCGTCTGTGACAAATGGCTGGTATTTTGAAAGACCTGAATGGACGTTTTAGTTGCGATGCCTTTTGGATAGAACACTCTGATCTTTAAGTTAACTTGGATTTTCTGAATTTCCCCCTAACAGACCATTTTCATCTGGTCCCTGGTGACATTTCAGGAACCAGACTACGCTAAAATCCCCTACCCTACTTGGGGACTTGCTCTGGGCTGGTGTATGATTATTTTCTGCATCATCTGGATCCCCATTATAGCCATTGTGAAAATAGTGAAAGCCAAAGGCAACTTCATCCAGGTGAGTACCAGTGAGAAACACTTGGGTCCCTGGTTCATTTCAGGCTGGGGGGGGAAGGGGTTGGATAAGCGGTTTACTTATGGTCATGATGCCAATGCATTAACTTATAAGGTGGCACGATTTAAATTAGCTCAATTAGCCACTAGTCAAGGAACACTGATTAAGTGCCTACTATGCACCAAGCACTGGGGATACAAAGATATGCAAAGGACAGTCTCAAGGTCTGAGCGGGACACACCATGCAAAAGTTATGTACAACTGAGTCCTAAACAGGGCAGTTTCGGGGTAGTCTCAGAGGGGAGACATAAAATGAACAGAATGAGAGCAGCCTCATGCCCGAATGTGCATGGACAAACTCTCCATGCGGGCATAGGTCATCTACTTGTGTCCTATGCTATCCACTGAGCTATCTAACTACCAGACTTTGGAACTGTCTTGCTCCCTTTGGCCCCTTGCCAAAGTAGAAAAGGATGATGCTTGGTTGGGTTGGACTTTCGAGTTTTGAGCAGATGCCCCAGAAATACACTTACCTCTACGGTTGGGCCTGGCCCAGAGAGATCTCTGGGAATTTGAGGTTGGTGTGTGAGATGAAGAGCTGTTGGCTCCAGAACATTCTTTTCCTCATCGTCCCTTGGCGCCAGGCACTGGAACATTATTCTGGCTTATGAAATAATTTACATAATCAGATTTTCTACTTCAGCTAACATAATTTCATTAACAGTAATTAAATTAAAACATAATTTCATTCTCAGTGGAATATGCATTATCAATAATAAGGATAATCATTTTTCATGCAGAAAATAAGATTTTTGCCCAACCATTTGTGAATTTGTACATTCTGTTCTCGTCTTTGTTTAGCAAGGATCAACTTAAATCTTTTTTTTCTAATGAAAATGTCACCTACCATCTGATCATACTAGACTGTAACACTTAAGTGCTCAGTCCAAACTTTTTTCCCCACCTTTCAGCGATTCCTAAGTTGCTGTAGACCAGCTTCCAACTGGGGCCCATACCTGGAGCGGCATCGTGGTGAGAGATACAGTGGCATGGTTGATCCCAAAAAGGAGCACGACCACGAAATCCCAACCGTCAGTGGCAACACAAAACCTGAATGAGATCAGTTTGGAACATAGATTTAATGTGATTCTTTTAGAACAGAGAGAGTAGAGAAAGTGAAAAGCCATGTTATTTATTTGTATGCTCATCGAGTAAAAAGATGTATATACTATATGTATAACTTAGTTATGACATTTTCTTGCCATGTAAGCAGGAGTTTAACATAATGGAGCGAATCTGCACGGATTTAGCATCTTTGTCTGAATTTCCATCAGGTCATTGTTCTGTATCTGTCTCATCTCAGGCGCACACCCGTCTGTGTTGCACAATGATGTGTTTTTTTTTGTAATAAATTATTCTTGTAATGTTTTTACTAATAATGGAAGTTTATTTTTGATTCAGTTCTCTAATAAGCAAAAGGATATTGAAATGTTTTTGAATCATCTGTTTATATTTTCTTAATGAAGTCTGTGATTTTGAATAAAGCGAGAAAATAAAGAGCTAAGATATTAAAGGCATGATAGAAACAAGCATCTCTTGAAAATGATATACACTGAAGGAGAACATTATATGAGATGATGTAAATTGGTGCTATAGAAAATATGCAAATGTCAGATAATACTTTCAAGTATTGGCTATTTCTCAGATGTTCATTGTCAAATTGATAACGTGATTGCTATTTTATGAGAGGGGGAGGGACAGAAAGGAGGATCCTTTATGTAGTAGATGATGGATCAACAGGATCCACAATACCAGATTTCTTTGATCTCCTTTAATTCTGTCACCTTTCCACATAAGGAGTGGCATATACACAATCACAGAGATACACTGATTTTTACTTGTTATGTGTGGTATGGCGGTGGGGGGAACGGAACTGGAACCGAACTGGATTCCTTACTATGTTTTAAGCATATTGAGGGGAATGCTCTCCGAAAATGGTCCCATTTCGTAGAGCAAATCTAACAGCTAGTGGTCCTAAAACAATCACATATGTTGACAGGTTCGCTTGTACTCATTCTGTCCTGATTCAAATCCGTTTCCACTCTATACTTCACAAACCAAGGTACTATTAAGCATGGGCCCTCTTAAAAGGGTCTTCAGGAATCCAGGATCCTGGGACTCAAAGTTGATATCGTCGTGAAGTCCTGATCTCTTGACCTGATCATCGGGGCCTGGAGAAAGTAATGAAGATGTCAAATTAGGACAAACAGGCTTATATAGCATTTATAACTCCTTGGATTAAATGTGTATTAAGAGGTGCGGTCTGCTGACACAAGCCCTGTTTGAGTTGCATCGTAAGTCACTTCGAAGGCAACCTTTTCCCAATTTAGTTAGAAAACATTTTGCAGTTCGAAATATTCTACAAGACATCTTGATATGTTACCCTATAAAAGCACCATCAAACTGACAAATACTGGCCTAGGGAAGGGTTTGGCATCTTGTAATAGCCCTGGGATAAAGAAGAGGGAGGGGAGGGAAAGGCTGGGACAATGAGATATTTTCTACTGGAAAAAGACTCCGTACATTTTTCATAGATCCCCAAATCTGCATTTAAATTCTTGAGGAGGATGCATGTTGCTAAAGTCAGTTTTTCAGAGGTCAACACTTGACATCATACAGTAAGAACCCCAAGAAACAGTTTGGGAAAGAACGTTCTCAATTATAGACAGTGAGCACACTTTACTACTCTGAAATTGTTAGTTCTTGCTGGGCAACTGTTCTAAATGCTGTCCCATTAGAAGAAAATGTGAGCAAAATTCTCGAGATAGAAGAGATTTCAAATTCCTCTTATTCTCATTCATCTTTTCTCTGATTACAATTTGGTGGGTGTGGGAAGCGGTGTAATAAATGGTGGACTATGCCAATGAACTTTCTCTTACTATACTGGACATATCATTTCACAACTCCTTCCATCGACTCCAATCACAATCCCACATTTTACCAATTGCTGTGGCCAAAAAACTCATCACCTCGTGGTGTTCTAGTGAGAAGTTTCTCTAGACTTGGCTAGGGCATTAGGGAAGAGGTCTGTCTATTGTGCCAGGCCTGGATTTGGAATATTTCTACCCTGGGTGAGGCCTTGAATTCTTGAATTCCTCAAGTAAAGTCTTTAAGAAAGGCCTCTCGGGGCAATTGCTAACAGGCAAAATTAGCATTTGGTGGATTTTTAAAAGTTGGCCCAGTTGTTATCGCAGAGCCACTGTGATGTGGTGGACAAGAATATCAGCTTCAAGTCAGGAGACTTGGGTTCAAATCTGAGCTGACTTGGTGGCCAGGAATGGGCACAAGCCAGCCCTTTCCCCTTATGTATAAAATGAGACTAATATTTGTACTGCTTATCTTTGTGGGGGCTATGAGAAAAGTACCTCAGGAATCTGTCAGTGCTCTATGTGTTCTCATCTAATATTAAAACAAACTCCCTGGGATTCAGTCCTCATCTGACTAGTATAATTCTTCTGTGACCCATATTACTCTTGACTAGGTTGTGCTGTGACCATCATCTCTTCTTACCCTCCCTTCCCTGCCCACCATTCCCGTATCTGGTTTCATTAAAACGTGAAGTCCTCAAAGGGACTGTCTCCCTGGCTTTGTATCCCCTGTGCCTAGTCCAGGGCCTGCCTTCCAGGAAGTACCCAATAAAGGCCTTGAATGCTACTGAGATGGGACAATCCCATATGGGATAACGAGCACGTGTTCCTCAGGCACGCCTTCCCACTCCTGCTAAGGGAATCTCTCATTCATTCACGTGTGGGAAAGGGAACAGCTGCGTACCACTAGAGTCAAATCCCAATCCTGATAGACAATTATGGATCATCTCCTTTAATGGCTTCCTTTCTAACTACAGCGACAGTCCATTAGCAATGTGGAGTCAATTAATTGGTTAAAAAAGGATCGGGGGGAAAAAAAGAATTTAACAGCAATAACCTAAGGGTTTTAGAGATCAAGTAACTTTCCAGTTGGGAAATTTTGAACGCACTAAATTATTTTGGATTTGAAAAGATTAAAACATTTTCATTATAATAAAAAAAGGATCGACAGATGGCTACACTTACGGTTGCTGGGGTTTGAGTCACTAACCTCCAGGACGAAAGGAGTCTTTCACCAGAAATAATAATCACAATTATAATAGCTAGCATTTAGATATAGAATCATAAACATCAAAGTCAGTTGATCCTTTCCACAGACCTAAAAGGAAAGTGCTATTATCCCTATTTTACAAATGAGGAAACCGAGGCAGGCAGAGGTTAAATGACTTGCCCAGGGTCACATAACCATTCAGTGTGGGAGACTGGATTTGAACTCAGGCTTTCCTGACTCCAGGTCCAGGCCTCTCTTCATCCATCCACCCAACCGTTTCCTATTCTATCTATAACATCAAATAAGTCATCACATGTTGAGCTGGTTCATTTGTTTTTATTATTGGCTTCCATGAATATCTAGATCTTTTTGTTGATCAATTGGGACTTGAAATACCCACTCAAGCTTGGGGAAACTAGAAAGTGGTCCAGCTCAGGAAGCTTCTAGTCTTCCACCCTAAGGTTTAGCATTTGAATTCTTCTCTAAGAAAACTGAGTGCGGGCAATCATTCGGGGTCTCTTTGGAGAAGCTCCGCACTCACAATCCATTTTAGACGTCCTCTGAAGTAGCCATATCGCTGTCATAGGTGTCAAACTCATCTGGTTCTAGTTCAGGGATCTTTTTCTGGAAAGGAGAGAAAGTGTCCATCTACGCTTTAGGGAGTTTCAAAATTCCCAGCCAGAAGTGGAATGGCCGTTAAGTGCGGCCTTGCTCCCTTTGTCCCACCTCTAGCCTCTTCCAACCTTAAGGGCTAGAAAATATTTTCAATTGGCTGCTGAATGCCAGGAGCCCATCGTGAGTTCTCAAGCACCTACTCTAGATATGCCAGGTACTGTGTTCCGTACCAAGGATTCTTTATCTCAACTGGGCTAAGAAAACAAGGCTTGGTGAGGCAGGAGAGGAACTTGAGGGCCCATTAGCTCAACAGAAACAGCCCTAGGTTCTGCTCCAGTAGCAGCTCTAGAACATATGCCAAGTACTTTCTTTACAACCCTAGGAGCTAAGCAAGACAAATGCTGTCCCCATTTTACAGAGGAGAAAACCAAGAACTTGTTCCACAGTGAGCTTAGTAGCCCACACTCACACTCACACTCACACTCACAGGCAGCAGAAGCAGGACTGCCACTCGTTTTCTGACTCACTGAACCGCTTTCGCCTCCAGGTGCTGCAGTAGCAGCAGTGAGAAGAGCATGAAGAACTACTGGGCCAAGGGAGCTGCTGCTCCTCGACATCCCCAATGGGGCCCTTCCTCCCATGGCCTCCATTGGTTGGAAAGTTTCTACAAAGCTGCCCAACGGAAGGTCATCCCACCTATGAACTCACTGAAAATAGCCCTCCTCTTTTGGAATTCCCAGGCTTGGATTCCAGGAGGTCTGCCACAGAGGCTGCCCCCTTCCCCTTCCCCCCTCCCCCCCCCACTCACCCCTGCCCCAGGGTTTGGCCTCAGCAACCTGGAGGGCCATTCCAGGGCTAGAGGCAAGCTTAAGGCACACTCAGAGGAGGGGAAAAGAACAAGAAGACAGACACAGAGACACAAGGCCTGGGAGAAGGCCACCAGCAATGGCCTTAGGTGCTCCCTCCACATACCTGCAGCAGGTGCTACCTCTATCTTAGGCTCCCAGTGTGGAGAGGGAGAGGAGAGAAAAGGCTCAGGCTCCCTAGCTAAACAGAACTGCTCTACCTGGCCTTGGGGGGCGGGGCAGGGTGGGGGATGGAGGGGGCGGGGCTCTGGAGAGGGGCGGGCAGCAGGGGAGGGGGCGGGGCCACACTTTTTCCCTAATGGATTCTCTCTTTTCTCTTCCTCCGCTGCTTCCTCCTCCTCCTCCTCCTCCTCCTCCTCCTCCTTCTTCTCTTGCGCCTCTCTTTTACTGCCCTGAGTCAGTTTCTGTTTGTGTTGCTGTCCTTAGCTGTGGCCTGGGTTTCTACCTTAAACCACTGCCAGCCCTTCATCCACACCACCGCACAGAAGACTGCGAAGATGCTACCGCTCAGCAGAAGATAGGGAATCGCAAGGAGCATAATCGCGGCCTAGTCACAAGCACCCCTGCACAGAAGAAGAGAGGGACAGGAATGACCAGGGGGGAAAGATGGCGGGCGCGGGGGGGGGGGGGGGGGGGGGGGCAGCCGAGGGCAAGATGCCTTCGACTAGGCCCCGGGGGAACAGGAGGGGCAAGGGGCGAGGACCCGAGGGAGGGAATGGTGGAGGAAGGCTGGAGAAGAGAAATAGAGGGAAGGATAGGGAGGAAGGGCCACCAGTGGCCCTCAAAACTGACCTTTAAGGAGAGGTGAAAGGCAAGCTGTCTCTCCGCCTGGAGCCCCCCGGCAACTCCCAAGTCGGTCTGTGAGTCTGTGCCCTTGGTTACCTTCCTTACATCACAAGGCCCCACCGTCCTACGTCAGGCGTTTCACGTCATGACGTCAGTGTCTCGGGCAGTGTGCGTGCGGAGCACGCAGATGCCAATAAAAGTAGTCAAGGTAATCTTGCTCTTAAGGGGAACAGGTATGGCTGGAAAGAAGGATCTTGGGGTGCAAGTTGAATTTGTTCATGTAAAAGTTTTAGATCGTGTCTTCTTTTGATGACTACTCTCCGGCTAGCTTTATGAATTTTTCCTTAGCCACAGTTGTGAAAAGTACCTCTCGTTTTTTGTTGGTTGTGTGTGTGTGTGTGTGATGTTAACACCTGTCCAACCAGGAGGAGGTTATGTAGGAGGAACAGTAAGAGGAATTAGAATGTGAGTGGAGGAAACTTGGGAGATGACTTGAGAACTTAAAAGAGAAAGTCCTAAGTCAGAAAGATTTGAGGAAGAAGAAAGGGGAACAGGAAAGGCCCAGTCAGGATTAGAAAGAGAAGAAGAAAGGTGAGCTGTCAGAGAAGAACGATGTCAAGAGAAGTTGGAGGAAGAAAGGGGCTCAAGGAGAAGGGAAGAGATTTGGTAAAAATAAGCCAAGGAAGGGAGGTTGCTATGACATAGGCTGAG